>NC_090725.1:80843357-80845929 GCF_036898095.1 Palaemon carinicauda
CAAAGAAAGCTAAACGAAAAAGGCTGGGAATTGAACATTGTCAAGACTTAAAGACTGAGAAACTGTAAAACCTACATTTCAAGCAGCATTTCCTAAATGATCCAAAGAAAGCTAAACGAAAAAGGCTAGGAATATGAACATTATCAAGACTTAAAGACTGAGAAACTGTAAAACTTACATTTCAAGCAGCATTTCCTAAATGATCCAAAGAAAGCTAAACGAAAAAGGCTAGGAATATGAACATTATCAAGACTTAAAGACTGAGAAACTGTAAAACTTACATTTCAAGCAGCATTTCCTAAATGATCCAAAGAAAGCTAAACGAAAAAGGCTAGGAATATGAACATTATCAAGACTTAAAGACTGAGAAACTGTAAAACTTACATATCAAGCAGCATTTCCTAAATGATCCAAAGAAAGCTAAACGAAAAAGGCTAGGAATATGAACATTATCAAGACTTAAAGACTGAGAAACTGTAAAACTTACATTTCAAGCAGCATTTCCTAAATGATCCAAAGAAAGCTAAACGAAAAAGGCTGGGAATTGAACATTGTCAAGACTTAAAGACTGAGAAACTGTAAAACCTACATTTCAAGCAGCATTTCCTAAATGATCCAAAGAAAGCTAAACGAAAAAGGCTAGGAATATGAACATTATCAAGACTTAAAGACTGAGAAACTGTAAAACTTACATTTCAAGCAGCATTTCCTAAATGATCCAAAGAAAGCTAAACGAAAAAGGCTAGGAATATGAACATTATCAAGACTTAAAGACTGAGAAACTGTAAAACTTACATTTCAAGCAGCATTTCCTAAATGATCCAAAGAAAGCTAAACGAAAAAGGCTAGGAATATGAACATTATCAAGACTTAAAGACTGAGAAACTGTAAAACTTACATTTCAAGCAGCATTTCCTAAATGATCCAAAGAAAGCTAAACGAAAAAGGCTAGGAATATGAACATTATCAAGACTTAAAGACTGAGAAACTGTAAAACTTACATTTCAAGCAGCATTTCCTAAATGATCCAAAGAAAGCTAAACGAAAAAGGCTGGGAATTGAACATTGTCAAGACTTAAAGACTGAGAAACTGTAAAACCTACATTTCAAGCAGCATTTCCTAAATGATCCAAAGAAAGCTAAACGAAAAAGGCTGGGAATATGAACATTGTCAAGACTTAAAGACTGAGAAACTGTAAAACTTACATTTCAAGCAGCATTTCCTAAATGATCCAAAGAAAGCTAAACGAAAAAGGCTGGGAATTGAACATTGTCAAGACTTAAAGACTGAGAAACTGTAGAACCTACATTTCAAGCAGCATTTCCTAAATGATCCAAAGAAAGCTAAACGAAAAAGGCTGGGAATTGAACATTGTCAAGACTTAAAGACTGAGAAACTGTAAAACATACATTTCAAGCAGCATTTCCTAAATGATCCAAAGAAAGCTAAACGAAAAAGGCTAGGAATATGAACATTATCAAGACTTAAAGACTGAGAAACTGTAAAACTTACATTTCAAGCAGCATTTCCTAAATGATCCAAAGAAAGCTAAACGAAAAAGGCTAGGAATATGAACATTATCAAGACTTAAAGACTGAGAAACTGTAAAACTTACATTTCAAGCAGCATTTCCTAAATGATCCAAAGAAAGCTAAACGAAAAAGGCTAGGAATATGAACATTATCAAGACTTAAAGACTGAGAAACTGTAAAACTTACATTTCAAGCAGCATTTCCTAAATGATCCAAAGAAAGCTAAACGAAAAAGGCTAGGAATATGAACATTATCAAGACTTAAAGACTGAGAAACTGTAAAACTTACATTTCAAGCAGCATTTCCTAAATGATCCAAAGAAAGCTAAACGAAAAAGGCTAGGAATATGAACATTATCAAGACTTAAAGACTGAGAAACTGTAAAACTTACATTTCAAGCAGCATTTCCTAAATGATCCAAAGAAAGCTAAACGGAAAAGGCTAGGAATATGAACATTATCAAGACTTAAAGACTGAGAAACTGTAAAACATACATTTCAAGCAGCATTTCCTAAATGATCCAAAGAAAGCTAAACGAAAAAGGCTAGGAATATGAACATTATCAAGACTTAAAGACTGAGAAACTGTAAAACTTACATTTCAAGCAGCATTTCCTAAATGATCCAAAGAAAGCTAAACGAAAAAGGCTAGGAATATGAACATTATCAAGACTTAAAGACTGAGAAACTGTAAAACTTACATTTCAAGCAGCATTTCCTAAATGATCCAAAGAAAGCTAAACGAAAAAGGCTAGGAATATGAACATTATCAAGACTTAAAGACTGAGAAACTGTAAAACTTACATTTCAAGCAGCATTTCCTAAATGATCCAAAGAAAGCTAAACGAAAAAGGCTAGGAATATGAACATTATCAAGACTTAAAGACTGAGAAACTGTAAAACTTACATTTCAAGCAGCATTTCCTAAATGATCCAAAGAAAGCTAAACGAAAAAGGCTGGGAATTGAACATTGTCAAGACTTAAAGACTGAGAAACTGTAAAACCTACATTTCAAGCAGCATTTCCTAAATGATCCAA
>NC_090725.1:80851429-80879204 GCF_036898095.1 Palaemon carinicauda
CGGAAGGAGTCTGTGCAAAGCAAAAGGACTAGGAAACGTTGAAACGGAAGGAGTCTGCAAAAGGACTAGGAAACGTTGAAACGGAAGGAGTCTGGGCAAAGCAAAAGGACTAGGAAACGTTGAAACGGAAGGAGTCTGGGCAAAGCAAAAGGACTAGGAAACGTTGAAACGGAAGGAGTCTGCAAAAGGACTAGGAAACGTTGAAACGGAAGGAGTCTGGGCAAAGCAAAAGGACTAGGAAACCTTGAAACGGAAGGAGTCTGCAAAAGGACTAGGAAACGTTGAAACGGAAGGAGTCTGGGCAAAGCAAAAGGACTAGGAAACGTTGAAACGGAAGGAGTCTGCAAAACGACTAGGAAACGTTGAAACGGAAGGAGTCTGGGCAAAGCAAAAGGACTAGGAAACCTTGAAACGGAAGGAGTCTGCAAAAGGACTAGGAAACGTTGAAACGGAAGGAGTCTGTGCAAAGCAAAAGGACTAGGAAACGTTGAAACGGAAGGAGTCTGTGCAAAGCAAAAGGACTAGGAAACGTTGAAACGGAAGGAGTCTGTGCAAAGCAAAAGGACTAGGAAACGTTGAAACGGAAGGAGTCTGGGCAAAGCGAAAGGACTATGAAACCTTGAAACTGAAGGAGTCTGTGCAAAGCAAAAGGACTAGGAAACGTTGAAACTGAAGGAGTCTGTGCAAAGCAAAAGGACTAGGAAACGTTGAAACTGAAGGAGTCTGTGCAAAGCAAAAGGACTAGGAAACCTTGAAACTGAAGGAGTCTGTGCAAAGCAAAAGGACTATGAAACGTTGAAACTGAAGGAGTCTGTGCAAAGCAAAAGGACTATGAAACGTTGAAACTGAAGGAGTCTGTGCAAAGCAAAAGGACTATGAAACGTTGAAACTGAAGGAGTCTGTGCAAAGCAAAAGGACTAGGAAACGTTGAAACGGAAGGAGTCTGTGCAAAGCAAAAGGACTAGGAAACGTTGAAACTGAAGGAGTCTGTGCAAAGCAAAAGGACTAGGAAACGTTGAAACTGAAGGAGTCTGTGCAAAGCCAAAGGACTAGGAAACGTTGAAACTGAAGGAGTCTGTGCAAAGCAAAAGGACTATGAAACGTTGAAACTGAAGGAGTCTGTGCAAAGCAAAAGGACTAGGAAACGTTGAAACTGAAGGAGTCTGTGCAAAGCAAAAGGACTATGAAACGTTGAAACTGAAGGAGTCTGTGCAAAGCAAAAGGACTAGGAAACGTTGAAACTGAAGGAGTCTGTGCAAAGCCAAAGGACTAGGAAACGTTGAAACTGAAGGAGTCTGTGCAAAGCCAAAGGACTATGAAACGTTGAAACTGAAGGAGTCTGTGCAAAGCAAAAGGACTAGGAAACGTTGAAACTGAAGGAGTCTGTGCAAAGCCAAAGGACTAGGAAACGTTGAAACTGAAGGAGTCTGTGCAAAGCAAAAGGACTATGAAACGTTGAAACTGAAGGAGTCTGTGCAAAGCAAAAGGACTAGGAAACGTTGAAACTGAATGAGTCTGTGCAAAGCAAAAGGACTATGAAACGTTGAAACTGAATGAGTCTGTGCAAAGCAAATGGACTATGAAACGTTGAAACTGAATGAGTCTGTGCTAAGCAGAAGTGACAAAGTAACGGAGTGGAGAGGGCGGAACCTTAATCTCGAATAAAATGATAACATTAACAGGGGCATTTAATGTATGTTTGGGTCTGGGCAGTATCAAACCTCTTTTATCGCCCTGAAAGTGTTTGTCTCTGGCACCCAGCCCACATTGCCAGCGTTACTATTATTATTATCATTATTATTATTATTATTACTTGCCAAGCTATAACCCTAGTTGTAAAAGCAGTATGCTATAAGCCCAAGGGCTCCAACAGGGAAAATAGCCCAGTGAGGAAAGGAAATAAGGAAAAACCCAATAGAAGTTTAAGAACAATAATAACATTACAATAAATCTTTCATATATAAACTATAAAAACTTGAAAATAACAAGAGGGAGAGACACAAGATAGAATAGTGTGCCCAAGTGTACCCTCAAACAAGAGATCTTTAACCCAAGGTAGCGGAAGGCCATGGTACAGAGGCTATGGCACTACCCAAGACTAGAGTGTCATTCTCCTAGAAGAGCTGCTTACCATAGCTAAAGAGTCTCTTCTACCCTTACCAAGAGGAAAGTAACCACTGAACAATTGTATTCTCTTGAGAGAAGAAGAATTGTTTGGTAATTTCAGTGTTGTCAAGTGTATGAGGAAAGAGGAGAGTGTGTTAAAAATAGGGATAGGTTTAGTTTTGACTATATACTTTAATTGACTTTGACTGTTTTCCTGGCCCTATCACACAGGTAAACCCTACGCACTGCAAGATATGTTTGTCTTATACATTATTAGGTATTTAGCGTATCACAGAGCGTATTCAGTATCAATTGTCAAATCCACATAATCAAAGCAATTAGAAAACAAGAAAGTTATATTTATTCTATAGTCCATTTCTTTTAACGATGCATATTTGCACCGACTCGCAGCGGTGCCCTTTTAGCTCGGAAAAGTTTCCGGATCGCTGATTGGTTGGACAAGATCATTCTAACCAATCAGCGATCAGGAAACTTTTCCGAGCTAAAAAGGACACCGCGGCGAGTCGGTGCAAATATTCATCCCTAAAAGAAATGGACTATAGTTGGTCTCTTCAGTCTTCCGGATTTATATTGGGAGCTAGTTGCATATTCTTGAGGCCGCATATTTGAAAGTTTTAGAACCTACAGCAAATCGCTTAGGTATTTTGGACGTCATGTTCTGATAACTTGAGAGATATTGCACACATCTTAAGATCTATTCTAGCTTTAGTAAGCAGCCATGTGTAATTCGATTAGTACAGGAGTAATCTTTTCTCGGGGTGAAACGCCTCTTAGTAATCTAGTTCGTCTGTTAATTATATTTGCTACTTGTTTTGGGTTTAAATCCAACCCTCCACTGAAGTCGAGTGAACTACTTCTCGGGCGGGTCCATATTAATCATCTAACGAAACATTTTCATTATAACTTATACAATTCTTTGACTTTAGCATCTTCCAAATCATATGATCTTGTGAAAAGTAATGTCTTTAGTTTCTTCCTAAATTCAGTTGCTCCCTTTAGGTACTTCATTTCAGTTGGTAATTTCTTAAGTTGCACTTTAGGGAGGTTGTAATAGATAGTTACAGTGGTTAATCCTGGTAATCGCACAGTTAAACACAATTTACTATACAGAATATTCATCCTAATACTTCTATACAAAATAATATCGACTTTAAAATATCTATATAATGTATGTGTATAAAATTTGTGTATATATATATATGTGTATATTAAACTGGTTGTTATTTTTTTAATTTATTTTATTATAAATTTAATGGAGCTTGTTCTCAAGGTAGTGTTTAGCGAAAATTTAATTTTGGTATTTAGTGCGTGTAGAGAGAGAGAGAGAGAGAGAGAGAGAGAGAGAGAGAGAGAGAGAGAGAGAGAGAGAGAGAGAGAGTTGAGGAAAAGTACCCTAGGGAACACCATAAAGGGACCTAATATCTTGACCAGGGAGGCAATTGCCGTCCCCTTTCCTCTTATGAGGGTAAGGTTGTGAGGTTTCTTTGCATCACCAAAATATCTCTCTCTCTCTCTCTCTCTCTCTCTCTCTCTCTCTCTCTCTCTCTCTCTCTCTCTCTCTCTCTCTCTCATTTTTCAATACCCGCAAGAAGACGAGATAGATTTAACATGTTTTTTTAAAATATATTATTTATATTATTTTGCAATCTACTGTACGTACTTTTTAATATGAGCTGTTGGATAAGAGAGACAGAGGAAAAAATCTTAAAATTAAAGGTTTTTCGTGGAGATCGTTAGGGAATCATTTATGTTTATATATATCTGATTTAAAATACGATTCCTATTGCCTATTACGCTTAGCCCTGTGGTTAAACCCATATCTTTCTTCTTCTTGTTTCTTGTTTTGGGTTTAAATCCAAGAAACAAGAAACAAGAATATCTGTTGTGAAGCTCTCGTTGTGAGGATCTCTTGTAGAGAGAAGGGAAGTGCTATCAATACACCTCAACCAGTGGATTGTAGGCTACAGTAGGCATTAATTAAGCTTATATAGCATTCTTTCGGGCCTGAGGTACTCATACTTTTTATGCCTCAACGAGCTTTCGCCCTTATTATTTTCCATCTTTCTGTCCAGTCTCTCCCATTTTCTTTCATACTGCAACTGCGAGTTCGTATTGGCGAATAGACGGCTAATGGCCTCACAGGTTCTATTATTATTATTATTATTATTATTCGTTAAGCTACAACCCTAGTTGGAAAAGCAGGAGGCCATAACCCCAGGGGCCCCAACAGGTAAAATAGCCCAGTGAGGAAAGGAAACAAGGAAAGATAAAATAATTTTAAGAACAATAACATTAAAATAAATATTTCCTATATAAACCATAAAAACTTTAACAAAACAAGAGGAAGAAAAATGAGATAGAATAGTGTGCCTGAGTGTACCCTCAACCCTAGTTGGAAAAGCAGGATGCCATAAGCCCAGGGGCCCCAACAGGGAAAATAGCCGTGTGGAAAGGAAAGAAGGAAAGATAAAATATTTTAAGAACAGCAACATTAAAATAAATATTTCCTATATAAACTATAAAAACTTTAACAAAACAAGAGGAAGAAAAATTAGCTAGAATAGTGTGCCTGAGTGTACCCTCAAGCAAGAGTGTACCCTCAAGTGTGAGTGTACCCTCAACCCTAGTTGGAAAAGCTGGATGCCATAAGCCCAGGGGCCCCAACGGAAAATAGCCCAGTGAGGAAAGGAAACAAGGAAAGATAAAAAATAAATATTTCCTATATAAACTATAAAAAACTTTAACAAAACAAGAGGAAGAAAAATTAGATAGAATAGTGTGCCCGATTGTACCCTCAAGCAAGAGAACTCTAACCCAAGACAGTGGAAGACCATGGTACAGTGCCGGGCATTATTGCCCAAATACATCTGATCATGATGAAGGAGGATCTTTAACCCTTTTACCCCCAAAGGACGTACTGGTACTTTTCACAAAACCCATCCCTTTACCCCCATGGACGTACCGGTACGTCCTTGCAAAAAAATGCTATACAAATTTTTTTTTCATACTTTTGATAATTTTTTGAGAAAATTCTGGCATTTTCCAAGAGAATGAGACCAACTTGACCTCTCTATGACAAAAATTAAGGCTGTTAGAGCAATTTAAAAAATATATACTGCAAAATGTGCTGGGAAAAAAATAACCCCCTGGGGGTTGAGGGTTGGAAATTTCCAAAAAGCCTTGTAACTTCAAAATCATGTAACCTGCCTGTTTTCAAGTAGCTTGTTTGTCACTGATTTAGAAGTTCATTAAAACTTTTATCTGGCCTTGACTGCATTTGCCAGTTATGTCTGCGTGTGAGTGCTCTCACTTCAAGGTTTTGCAAAGATGCATTTATTAATGGTTAAACATTCCCTATCGAGATCCTGAATTATTATTATTAATACTATCCAAGCTACAACCCTAGTTGGAAAAGCAAGATGCTATAAGCCCAGGGGCTCCAACAGGGAAAAATAGCCCAGTGAGGAAAGGAAATAAGGAAATAAATAAATGAAGAGAACAAATTAACAATTAAATCATTCTACAAAAAGTAACAACGTCAAAACAGACATGTCATATATAAACTATTAACAATATCAAAAACAAATATGTCATAAATAAACTAGAAAAAGACTTGCATTAGAGGATATTTCTGAAGGGGAAGTTTGTCAATTTTCCGAGGATGATAATATTATAGTAGATTGAATGTTTGAAAGATGTCTGAAAGTGAATATTCTTTTCCCTATCGAGATCCTGAATGCTTGCATTAGAGGATATTTCTGAAGGGGAAGTTTGTAAATTTTCCGAGGATGATAATATTATAGTAGATTGAATGTTTGAAAGATGTCTGAAAGTGAAAATTCATTTCCCTATCAAGATCCTGAATGCTTGCATTAGAGGATATTTCTGAAGGGGAAGTTTGTAAATTTCCCGAGGATGATAATATTATAGTAGATTGAATGTTTGAAAGATGTCTGAAAGTGAACATTCATTTCCCTATCGAGATCCTGGATGCTTGCATTAGAGGATATTTCTGAAGGGGAAGTTTGTAAATTTTCCGAGGATAATATTATAGTAGATTGAATGTTTGAATGATGTCAGAAAGTGAAAATTCATTTCCCTATCGAGATCCTGAATGCTTCCATTAGAGGATATTTCTGAAGGGGAAGTTTGTAAATTTTCTGAGGATGATAATATAGTAAATTGAATGTTTGAAAGATGTCTAAAAGTGAATATTCATTGCTTTGCCATTCTAGATATGATGAGTAATCTCCGGCTTTTTTAAACGTTACTCATCCTCAAGTCATCCGAAAACACATAAACAAAGGTTCGGTGCCAAGAAACTGCCGAACACTTTACTTATAACCGTTTAGGTCCATCAGTATTGCAATGTAAATAATATATATTTTTGGGATGTCTCGTGATTTTTCGATTTTTTCATAATAATTTCTGTAGCAGTTATAATCGTTAGATTTCCTTTATATCTTTTGAAATGAGGACACCATTTTATGTATAATCTTTTACATACATCGTATCAATATAGTAAGGCGAGGCAATTATTGGACACCCATATTCAACAATTTTTCTAGTGGTACTTAATACTTTTTCAAAACCAAACGTATTAATATTTATAAAGTAGAAGGTTGGGGAATTTCTAACAGCATTATAGTTTTTGAAAATTATAAATAGTTTTAGAGATATTGCATCTGTCCAATTTTTGCCTCGCTTGTCCAAAATTGTCTCTGTCCAAAATTGCCTTACCCTACTATATTGCCTCTACAGAACACCATTTTTCCGGTAGATTCATATTTTAAAGTTTTCCTTATATCTTCGGCATTTTTTTCTTTGGTTCCTTATGATACTAACTTAGTTACGGATGACTTCAAATTACTGGATCTAGGGTGCACCTTCAAATATGTGGGCCCAAGATTGTATAACAATCTTATATTTTCTCGTTCATGAAAGGCTACAACAGCTTGAATTTGACAATTAAGGCAGATGACGTTATATTGTTCTCCAAATACTGGAGTATGTATGCAACAAACAAATCCGGTAGGTCATGCAGGGTGCATGGCTTTTCAGCGTTTGACAGGACCAGGAAAACAGTCCGTAAAGTAAAGTAAAGTAAAAAGCTGGTGTAAAGGTACCCTGACACTTGCATGAATTTGTGGCACGCATTGTCACGACTCGAGTCGTGAACTGGCGTGAACTCGTCGTGAACTGGAGTGAACTCGTCGTGAACCTGTCGTGACATCGTGGCATGTCGTGACGAGATTTTTGAAATGTTCAAAATTTTGGTCACGACAACATTTCGTGAACGCGGCGTGAACTATGCGCGAACTGTTTGTGAACTCGTCGGGACGATGCGGGAAGTGCGCAAACTATGCTAAAACTATGCATGAACTCGTCGTGAACTCGTCGTGCCAGTTCGTGACAATGTGGATAGGTGAGTTGTGATTCTGAGGTAATTTTTTTTTCTTTTTTTTTTTTTCCCAGTTCGTGCCACAAAATGTCACGACTTGCCACGACAAATTCGTGGCAAAAAGTCGTGCAAGTGTCAGCCTGGTATTACCCTTCCTTATCCCATTCCCATACTTTTTTTGACAAAAGCTCGGATCTAGACCTGTTCCATTGGCCCTGCTAAGCCAAGTGACTGGCATATTTTCCTGTGATGTGATAAATTAATTGTCGGATGAGTCAAGTATTTGAGGAAACAAAAGGGAAAACCATTATTTACAGATAATTTACAACAAACTCTTTATTATACAGATAGTTTAAAAACTTCGATTCCATATCTTAAAAGTGCCCAGTTAAGAAGTAGTTGCGAGGCCCACCCTTCCATTATTTTTTTCCCAGATAATTTACAACAAACTACAAACTTTATTATACAGATAGTTTAAAAACTTCGATTCCATATACTGTACATCTTAAAAGTGCCCAGTTAAGAAGCAGTTGCGAGGCACATCCTTCCTTTCTCTTTTCCTATACAATGACAACGAAGACACTTATACGTCTACACGGACGAATGGAATGGGTATGAAACTTGAGCAAGCAATAAGTGAAGATAGGACTCCCTTTCGAAGATAGGACTCCCTTTCGAATAATAAGAAACCTTGAGTATAATGCAGTGATTCCCAACCTTTTTTCTGTCATTTCCCCCTTGCACCCAGTTCAACCATCCAGATTTCCCCCTTCATGCCCCGCCCAGCCCTCGTGCCCACTCGCCTGCCTCAGAAATGGGCATGACACTCCAATTCTCCCCTTGAATATCATGTCTTTGAGAACTGATATGATGATATCACAATTGAATGGCTAACAACAAATTGCCGCACGTACTATAAGGACATTTTCCGCTTGTTTTAGTTAGTAGATAGTGTAATTATTTACCCCCTGGAAGCTTCAAATTTCCCCCCAGGGGGAAATTTCCCCCAGGTTGGGAACCACTGGTATAATGCCTCCAGTTTCTTGACGTTCTAAAAACGTTCCCTTTGGGATTTTCTCTTGGGTAAGAGTCCTTTACACTGACCTTTCAAATATGAAAATAGGAATGGACTAAATTGACATTAGTTGTATATACTAAGCTTGATTACATTCACAACAGGTGAGAATAGAGGTGTGTGAAACAGCACGTTTGACCATGGCACCGAATGGCCAGTTTAGACAGTTTTGGCAAACTTATATCTAATGGGGACAAGATTTTTTCGATGAAAAAGCGATATTTAACGGCGACCATGCATGCTTACAGTATATGCTGTTACTTAGAGCGTATCTATTCATAAATTGTCCAATTATTCTCTACATTCTTCTCATTAAACTCCTTTTTATTCCTGATGTTCCAAATAGTATTAATTGAAAATAATTGATAGACTTACTTTAATTCTTTAATACCTTTTTCATGCGTCAGCAATTACCGGAAATGATTTTATGAAGTTGTAATTAAACTTGATTCAACCCATGAAATTTTCAATTGGTCTTAAAATACTCTAAATTAAACGGATAAATACTTGGAATTATCACGCGAGTATGTACATAATTAAAATTGATTCGGTGAGTTTGATGAACTCTAAATTTCTGGGTAGGGTCTGTGACGTGGTGAGAGAAGGTTGTGAACTCAAAGGCAAGTTGAAAACAACTGAGTTAATTTATTAAAGAACACTCTCCTTTATATACAAAATCTCAAAGCAACAAGAATTTTCATGTTCAAATATTGACACTGTTACAGAGGAGGAAAAGCAGACATGATTTTTCAGGTTCTTTTATAGTGCGAGGGGAGAGCGAAGATACAAGCATAATATATACATACATATACCAAGGCACTTCCCCCAATTTTGGGGGGTAGCTGACATCAACAAAGAAACAAAAACAAAAAGGGGGACCTCTACTCTCTACGTTCCTCCAGCCTAACAAGGGACTCAACAGAGTTCAGCAGTTCAACTGGTACTGCTAGGGTGTCTACCAAGGCACTTCCCCCAATTTTGGGGGGTAGCCGACATCAACAAAGAAACAAAAACAAAAAGGGGGACCTCTACTCTCTACGTTCCTCCAGCCTAACAAGGGACTCAACAGAGTTCAGCAGTTCAACTGGTACTGCTAGGGTGTCTACCAAGGCACTTCCCCCAATTTTGGGGGGTAGCCGACATCAACAAAGAAACAAAAATAAAAAGGGACACCTCTACTCTCTACGTTCATCCAGCCTAACAAGGGACTCAACAGAGTTCAGCAGTTCAGCTGGTACTGCTAGGGTGTCTACCAAGGCACTTCCCCCAATTTTGGGGGGTAGCCGACATCAACAAAGAAACAAAAATAAAAAGGGACACCTCTACTCTCTACGTTCATCCAGCCTAACAAGGGACTCAACAGAGTTCAGCAGTTCAACTGGTACTGCTAGGGTGTCTACCAAGGCACTTCCCCCAATTTTGGGGGGTAGCCGACATCAACAAAGAAACAAAAACAAAAAGGGGGACCTCTACTCTCTACGTTCCTCCAGCCTAACAAGGAACTCAACAGAGTTAAGCTGTTCAGCTGGTACTGCTAGGGTGTCTACCAAGGCACTTACCCCAATTTTGGGGGTTAGCCGACATCAACAAATGAGACAAAAACAAAAAGGGGGACCTCTCTCTACGTTCCTCCAGCCTAACAAGGGACTCAACAGAGTTCAGCTGGTACTGCTAGGGTGTCAAAATTATGTACGATCGTGTGACACACAGTTGGTACAGGTCCAAGAGCTGCCTTAAAGTGTGGCATTAATAAAAGGATCGGAATGGGTTCGGTTGCAAAATCTAGGTTCAATACATGACGTTCCTCCAGCCTAACAAGGGACTCAACAGAGTTCAGCTGGTACTACTAGGGTGTCAAAATTATGTACGATCGTGTGACACACGGTTGGTACAGATCCAAGAGCTGCCTTAAAGTGTGGCATTAATAAAAGGATCGGAATGGGTTCAGTTGCAAAATGTAGGTTCAATACATGACGTTCCTCCAGCCTAACAAGGGACTCAACAGAGTTAAGCTAGTACTGCTAGGGTGTCAAAATTATTTACGATCGTGTGACACACGGTTGGTACAGGTCCAAGAGCTGCCTAAAGTGTGGCATTAATAAAAGGATCGGAATGGGTTTGGTTGCAAAATGTAGGTTCAATACATGACGGTCCTCCAGCCTAACAAGGGACTCAACAGAGTTAAGCTGTTCAGCTGGTACTGCTAGGGTGTCAAAATTATGTACGATCGTGTGTGACACACGGTTGGTACAGGTCCAAGAGCTGCCTTAAAGTGTGGCATTAATAAAAGGATCGGAATGGGTTTGGTTGCAAAATGTAGGTTCAATACATGACGTTCCTCCAGCCTAACAAGGGACTCAACAGCGTTCAGCTGGTACTGCTAGGGTGTCAAAATGAATTATGTACGATCGTCTGACACACGGTTGGTACAGGTCCAAGAGCTGCCTTAAAGTGTGGCATTAATAAAAGGATCGGAATGGGTTCAGTTGCAAAATGTAGGTTCAATACATATTTGCAGAGGACAGTGAACTGACAGTAAAGGTGTGTGTGCATGCTTAACTACACGCACGCCATTGCATGCCAGTCTCACTTTTGGCTCCCTGTTTATTATTGGCAGGTGTAGAGACTCATTTCCCGGAATTTAATCTAATCCTTTTTCAAGCAGTGATGATGATCTCTCTCTCTCTCTCTCTCTCTCTCTCTCTCTCTCTCTTATATATATATATATATATATATATTCTTCTTTGTCTGCATCTTTTCCCACTTTTATGTGGGGTCGATGTTTCTAACCACACACACACACATATATATATATATATATATATTATATATATACATATATATACATATATATATATATATATATACATACATACATACATACACACGGATGTGCGTGGGGTTTGTATAAAATATGTATATACCTACATCTTTCTCTTTCTTATGTATGTTGATCGCAGGCTTGCAACATTGTCATGAATTCCAGGGTTACACATATACGTTATCAAATGATTTCCCTATATAAATCATTAATTATATCCCCTGGTCCCCAGTATGTCTCCAGTACCTTACAGGAGACGGTTTGGCCAGTGGTCAGTCATAAATAATAATAGCTTCTTTGGCAGTGATCTCAGCTCCTTGTGCTGCATCTGTTCTTCCCTTAACGCTCTCCCCCCATTTACTGTATGTTGCTTTTTTATGTTCTACATTATTTTTATTCCTGCTGGTAACATTTAGTTATGATGCCATGGCATTTGATTACTACTAATTTCCGAGTAAAATTAATGTAAAAACTCTATTTAGACAGCATCTGAAATGCAGTGATCTTAGCTCCTTGTGCTGCATCTGTTCTTCCCTTAACGCTCTCCCCCTACTTACTGTATGTTGTTATGTTCTACATTATTTTTATCCCTGCTGGTAACATTTAGTTATGATGCAATGGCCTTTGATTACTACTAATTTCCGAGTAAAATTAACGCAAAAAAACTCTATTTAGACAGCATCTGAAATGCAGTGATCTTAGCTCCTTGTGCTGCATCTGTTCTTCCCTTAACGCTCTACCCTACTTACTGTATGTTATTATGTTCTACATTATTTTTATTCCCGCTGGTAACATTTAGTCATGATGCCATGGCGTTTGATTACTACTAATTTCCGAGTAAAATTAATGCAAAAACTCTATTTAGACAGCATCTGAAATGTTAAAATCGCTTCCAGATGAATAAAATTAATGCTCTTCCCCAACTTACTGTATGTTGCTTTTTATGTTCTACATTATTTTTATTCCTGCTGGTAACATTTAGTTATGATGCAATGGCATTTGATGACTACTAATTTCCGAGTAAAATTGATGCAAAAACTCTATTTAGACAGCATCTGAAATGTTAAAATCGCTTCCAGATGAATAAAATTAATGTTAATACTCTACTGAGATAGCATCAGAAACGTTATATTTCTTTTTCCCTCTCGTCAGTATCAGTATTCAGTCGTCTTATCCTTCCCTTTCTTGATCCTTACAACCATCCCTTGGTCATTTCCCACTTAAGTGTAATTTCTCTCTCTCTCTCTCTCTCTCTCAATGATGTCCTAGAAATTTCTTTGCAATTCTATCTCTCTCTCTCTCTCTCTCTCTCTCTCTCTCTCTCAATGATGTCCTAGAAATTTCTTTGCAATTCTATCTCTCTCTCTCTCTCTCTCTCTCTCTATCATGCTGTGTCTGGTTTCGAGGGAAATATTCTCGAAGAAAATTGAATAATTGTGGATGATGTCTGGGTTGCATCACCTGCGACTTGGCATCTGTGTGGACGTACGTTTCTTTCTGTGTGTGTATGTATGTGTATGTATGTATGTATGTATGTATGTATGTATGATGTGGTGGGTGGTTAGGGTGTGGACCTTCTAGAATCATGATGATCTGTTGCCAAGGAATCGAGATGTGAGTTAGTTTTGGTACCTGCTGCCTTGGGGGCCAGAAAATTGCCAACTCATAATCTTTTTTGAGTTGATTGCAAATTATTTCTTATCTAATAGGGTGTTCTGGCTTAATGGTACTCTTATGCATGTTTCTCGTTTCTGTCATATAGGGATCAATTCACTCATTAATTTATGCTCATTATCACTTTTTATGGTGATTCTGTTTCTGCTTCAATGGTATCCTTTTTCTTCCTCCTGTTTTCTTGCCCTCCAGCCTAAAAGAATAACTTTGGTAGCCGGCCAGTATCTGCTGGTGGCCATGCCATGCTCATATTGCAGTAATGCACACCGCCGGGACTCCTCGGGAGTACTCAAGGAGCAGCCGGTTCATTCTAAGAAAGTGGCACTTCTTATACTGTAGAGTAGGTGGGACTGGGGAGGGGTGGGGAGGAGACGAGAGGAGCGTTGATGATAAACTCAAGTTAAGAGAGGGGGAGAGCCAAGAGCCGGCTCTGCAGCTAGCTACTACTGCAAGTCCATTGATGCTGCTCTGATCCGAAACGTAGATCCTTAAAAAAATGTTATTCAAGAAACGTTATCCAACGCAGGTCCTTAAAAGATTCCTTTTTTAAAACGTTGACACATTCCTGACACATTACGAATTTAATGCTTGTATGCGAATTAGAGAGAGAGAGAGAGAGAGAGAGAGAGAGAGTTGAGGAAAAGTACCCTAGGGGACATCATAAAGGGACCTAATATCTTGACCAACGCAGGTCCTTAAAAGATTCCTTTTTTTAAACGTTGACACATTCCTGACACATTACGTATTTAAACACATCCTTATGAAATATATATTTATTTTACAAACATTAAAATTTATGTTCGTTTTTGTACGTTAGCGATCAATATATCAAAAAAGATTTTTTGTCGTTTATACAGGAAGAACGTGAGGGACAATCATTTTACATATTGCATTTACTCTGCGTTGTGCTTAGATTTCCAATAATAACGAAAGTATTACATTTTTATGTAACGATGCATGATCACAGCCGGTGTGACGGTCTGAACAATCCCCCGGTCTCAGAATTCTCCTTGACATTGTATAATGGTTCTTTTCCGCCATTAGCTCGCTTCGCTCGCATGAAAATAAAACATCAAGCTCGTATGTACTGGCAAGCGGTAATGTTGAGCTGCGCACGCTAACATTACAGGAAAATAAAACATCAAACTCGTATGTACTGGCAAGAGGTAATGTTGAGCTGCGCACGCTAACATTACAGGAAAATAAAACATCAAACTCGTATGTACTGGCAAGAGGTAATGTTGAGCTGCGCACGCTAACATTACAGGAAAATAAAACATCAAACTCGTATGTACTGGCAAGAGGTAATGTTGAGCTGCGCACGCTAACATTACAGGAAAATAAAACATCAAACTCGTATGTACTGGCAAGCGGTAATGTTGAGCTGCGCACGCTAACATTACAGGAAAATAAAACATCAAACTCGTATGTACTGGCAAGCGGTAATGTTGAGCTGCGCACGCTAACATTACAGGAAAATAAAACATCAAACTCGTATGTACTGGCAAGCGGTAATGTTGAGCTGCGCACGCTAACATTACAGGAAAATAAAACATCAAACTCGTATGTACTGGCAAACGGTAATGTTCGTGCATGCGCAGATTATCAAGGAGAATTCTGAGACCGGGGGATGGTGACTTCAGTGGGGTGGGCAGTGAGCGCTGGATGGTAGTCATTTATCATAGTGTCACATCAAGAAACAAAAATATGTCAGGCCAGCAGCAAGGTTTGTCTTTTTTTGGCGGAGTGGTGGGACTTTGTTCACTTCCCAAGTCGTCAATTGCAACACTCTAGTCCTTTTAGCGATGCAGATTTGCACCGACTCGCAGCGGTGCCCTTTTAGCTTGGAAAAGTTTCCTGATCGCTGATTGGTTGGACGAGATAATTCTAACCAATCAGTGATCAGGAAACTTTTCCGAGCTAAAGGGCCCCTTTTAGCTCGGAAAAGTTTCCTGATCGCTGATTGGTTGGACGAGATAATTCCAACCAATCAGCGATCAGGAAACTTCTCCGAGCTAAAGGGCCCCTTTTAGCTCGGAAAAGTTTCCTGATCGCTGATTGGTTGGACGAGATAATTCCAACCAATCAGCGACCAGGAAACTTTTCCGAGCTAAAAGGGCACCGCTGCGAGTCGGTGCAAATCTGCATCGCTAAAAGAAATGGACTATACTTACAGAGAGTTGGACCGACCGGAGTTTCCCTGGTGACGTCAAGAAAGCTCTTTAGACTTTAGCACTAAACTAAATATTTTCCTTGCGGACATGAGTCTTTTTATAGTTGATATACGACATATTTCTTTTTGACGTTGTTAATAGTTTATATAGGACATATCTGTTTTGACGTTGTTGCCTTTTTTAGAATGATTTATTGTTAATTTGTTCTCTTCATTTATTCATTTCCTTATTTCCTTTCCTCACTGGGCTATTTTTCCCTGTTGGGGCCCCTGGGCTTATAGCATCTTGCTTTTCCAATTAGGGTTGTAGCTTGGATAATAATAATAATAATAATAATAATAATAATAATAATAATAATAATAATAATAATGACGTTTGGGAAAACTTCTATCCATTAATATTTGCGGTTCCTTAATGTTTCATAGTAATACATCCACTGTTGAGGTTAAACTACTTTATCATGCCTTTTTTCGGGAAATTAATTTTTTTGTTGAAGAAATTTTATAGCTTGCTTTTGGGGGTAAAACGTAGCTTCCTTCCGCAATTGATCTTTGCAGCCTCGATATCCTTTGACAACTGCAAGAATAGGAGCTTCAAAAACGTAGCTTCCTTCCGCAATTGATCTTTGCAGCCTTGATGTCCTTTGACAACTGCAAGAATAGGAGCTTCAAAAACGTAGCTTCCTTCCGCAATTAATCTTTGCAGCCTTGATATCCTTTGACAACTGCAAGAATACGAGCTTCAAAAACGTGGGGGTAAAACGTAGCTTCCTTCCGCAATTGATCTTTGCAGCCTTGATATCCTTTGACAACTGCAAGAATAGGAGCTTCAAAAACGTAGCTTCCTTCCGCAATTGATCTTTGCAGCCTTGATGTCCTTTGACAACTGCAAGAATAGGAGCTTCAAAAACGTAGCTTCCTTCCGCAATTGATCTTTGCAGCCTTGATATCCTTTGACAACTGCAAGAATACGAGCTTCAAAAACGTGGGGGTAAAACGTAGCTTCCTTCCGCAATTGATCTTTGCAGCCTTGATATCCTTTGACAACTGCAAGAATACGAGCTTCAAAAACGTGGGGGTAAAACGTAGCTTCCTTCCGCAATTGATCTTTGCAGCCTTGATATCCTTTGACAACTGCAAGAATACGAGCTTCAAAAACGTGGGGGTAAAACGTAGCTTCCTTCCGCAATTGATCTTTGCAGCCTTGATATCCTTTGACAACTGCAAGAATACGAGCTTCAAAAACGTGGGGGTAAAACGTAGCTTCCTTCCGCAATTGATCTTTGCAGCCTTGATATCCTTTGACAACTGCAAGAATACGAGCTTCAAAAACGTGGGGGTAAAACGTAGCTTCCTTCCGCAATTGATCTTTGCAGCCTTGATATCCTTTGACAACTGCAAGAATACGAGCTTCAAAAACGTGGGGGTAAAACGTAGCTTCCTTCCGCAATTGATCTTTGCAGCCTTGATATCCTTTGACAACTGCAAGAATACGAGCTTCAAAAACGTGGGGGTAAAACGTAGCTTCCTTCCGCAATTGATCTTTGCAGCCTTGATATCCTTTGACAACTGCAAGAATACGAGCTTCAAAAACGTAGCTTCCTTCCGCAATTGATCTTTGCAGCCTTGATATCCTTTGACAACTGCAAGAATACGAGCTTCAAAAACGTAGCCTCCTTCCGCAATTGATCTTTGCAGCCTTGATATCCTTTGACAACTGCAAGAATACGAGCTTCAACTAACGCTGGTCACTTCAAGAATAGGAGTCATTTTCGTCTTTTCTCTTGTTATTCCTTGTCATCGTTGAATCAGTAGAACTTCAAAAGTTCAAAGTTGAAGCAAATGCTTTTTTTGTTGACCAGGCGGACATGAATCTTTTTATAGTTTATATATGACATATTTGTTTTTGACGTTGTCAATAGTTTATATATGATATATCTCTTTTGACATTACTTTTTTTCGAATGATTTATTGTTAATTTGTTCTCTTCAGTTATTTATTTCCTTATTTCCTTTCCTCACCGGGCTATTTTTCCCTATTGGAGCCCCTCGTCTTAGAGCATCTTGCTTTTCCAATTAGGGTTGTAGCCTGGATAGTAATAATAATAATAATAATAATAATAATAATAATAATAATAATAGTAATAATAATCGGAAATTTTGCAGCTTCATTCATGTTTGTTTTTTAATTCAAAAGCTTGTGAATAAATTTTGTATTTTATTGAAATAAACTGATATACTGTACAGAAGTTTTTATGATAGTGAGGAGTAATTGCAACTGTATTTCTCTAGTTATCTTTGCGGAGACGAGGATTATGGAAACATCCGTTCCTCAGAGTTGTTCCAGTCTGTGTCACAGGCTCAAAACCAGGCCGTTCCATATTCATGATGACGAGTTTTCGTGCGTAAAGGGACACTTGGGTACACTTTACTTTCACTTGTTTATTTTTTATGTATAACTCAGTAATAGAGAGAGAGAGACTTGTATGTAGTTTTGAATATATATATATATATATATATATATGTATGTATATATATATATATAAATACATATATGTATAATACATATATGTATATATATACATATATGTATATATACACACATATATATGTATATATACACACACACACATATATATATATATATATACATATACATATATGTATATATACATATACAGTATATATGTATATATATACATACACATATATATACATATATACATATATATATATATAAGTATATATATTTATATACATATATATATATATATATATATATACATACATATGTATGTATATACTCGTACATATATTTATACATACATACATACATACATATTTCCTCTTCAGTTGTTCCGTATGTTTTTTTCCATGTGAATGATAATAATAATCATAATTATAAATACAGAAAAATATTTTTCCTGGCAAAAAGATGAGAAGAAACTTCGAACGATAGCGACGTAAAATTGAAAAATATTGATTTTTATTACTTTTCAAACAGCTTTTGAATACTGATGATGATTCGGTTTTATTTTCCAAGTATGTTCTCTGGCATTTTATCACGATAGTCTATTACCCCTTTTACCCCCAAAGGACATACTGGTACGTTTCACAAAAGCCATCCCTTTACCCCCATGGACCTACCGGTACGTCCTTGCAAAAAAATGCTATAAAAATTCTTTTCTTCATATTTTTTATAATTTTATAATTCAGGCATTTTCCAAGAGAATGAGACCAACCTGACCTCTCTATGACAAAAATTAAGGCTGTTAGAGCAATTTAAAAAAATATACTGCAAAATGTGCTGGGAAAAAAACAACCCCCTGGGGGTTAAGGGTTGGAAATTTCCAAATAGCCTGGGGGGTTAAAGGGTTAATTGTTGCTCACAAGCAAGGCTAAGTGGTATTGGGTGCCACTCGGTCGGCACTTGGAAGATTGAAAGCCAAGCGAAGCTAGATTTCAGTCAGCACAGAAGAGCATTACATATATCTTAAGCAGGGATTGTTGGGTTAGCAACCGGGGAGGTCAATACTTGATGGCAATAGCTCTGTGGGAAAATGTTTATTATGAAAAAAAATATTATTATTATTATTATTATTATTATTATTATTATTATTATTATTATTTATATATACATGTATATATACATATAAGTACATATATATACATATATATATATATATATAAATACATACATATATATATATATATATACATACATATAAATACATATACATATAAGTACATATATATATATATATACATATAAATACATATATATATATATATATATATATACAGTTATATATATATATATATACATACATGTGTATATATATACATATATGTATGTGTGTATATATATATATATATATAAACACTTCTCCACTTGGTTTATTTTCTCTTCTATAGCGAGTGATGACATAAACAATCGTACATGTGGCATCTGTGTAAATCTTCGTGATAGAGGAATGGCAACACTGCCTCCACCTCATTATTATTATTATTATTATTATATTATTATTATTATTATTATTATTATTATTATTATTATTATTATTATTATTATTATTATTAATGCTACTGTAGTTGTTATATTTTTCAACCATAATTTCATATTATATTCTAGATTCTGCCTGCTTACGTAATGTTCAAAACTATACCCAAACATTAAAACTAATTTTCGTTTGTTAATTTCGAATGATTATCCAGTGTTCCATAGCAAGACTTCGTTTCTCCTTTTCCAGTGTTCCATAGCAAGACTTCGTTTCTCCAAAAGCTGGCGTACGTTCAAATTTTTAGAACTGTAGCAGTAGTTATTTTTAAAGAAAACTAACCAGATGCTAGAACTTGTTTTCTCTCCCCCTTTTTTTTTTATTCGATTCGAAATAGAGAATGGTCAGAACCCAACCCAAGAGCAGGGGCTAATGGAGAAGTCTGGAATCACATACAGGTTAATTACAGGTGAAATTTTTAACTTTAGAATTACGTGGCTGGTTATATCTAAACGAGACAGAAGCTTTAGATGTCGTTCTGTTTTCATTTCTTGCATTTTAAGTGGAGTGGAGTAGACAGTTAAAAAAAAACTTTTTTTTTTTTTTTTGACGCCATGACGAAGTTGAAATGTTATACAAAATAGGCATAGATTTTGATCATGCACTCTCTTAATTTTCGTATCCATGAATTGAAATGAAATGGGCGCCACTAATAGATTAGCATGTTAATTGTCGGTATATATATTTTAGTCTGTCCCCATACAAAATAGGTATAGATTTTGGTCATGCACTCTGTTAATTTTCGTATCCATGAATTGAATGAAATGGGCGCCACTAATAGATTAGCATGTTAATTGTCGGTATATATATTTTAGTCTGTCCCCATACAAAATAGGCATAGATTTTGGTCATGCACTCTGTTAATTTTCGTATCCATGAATTGAAATGAAATTGACGCCAAAAATAGATTAGCATGTTATTTGTCGGTATATATACTTTAGTCTGTCCCCATACAAAATAGGCATAGATTTTGATCATGCACTCTGTTAATTTTCGTATCCATGAATTGAAATGAAATGGGCGCCAAAAATAGATTAGCATGTTATTTGTCGGTATATATAGTCTGTCCCCAAAGAGCAGAAGTACATTCTCTGATCAAAGTCAGGCAGGTATTGCAGTTTCGCTTCCTACAGTCCTGAACAGTCACCAAAATAAGGTATGCTTAGAGTTTTTCAATCAAACCCCCATAACAGAAAGGGATGTATTTCTTATGCTTTTGTCACAGTAGTCCATTTCTTTTAGCGATGCATATTTGCACCGACTCGCAGTGGTGCCCTTTTAGCTCGGAAAAGTTTCCGGATCGCTGATTAGTTGGACAAGATAATTCTAACCAATCAGCGATCAGGAGACTTTTCTGAGCTAAAAGGGCACCGCCGCGAGTCGGTGCAAATATGCATCGCTAAAAGAAATGGACTATATAGCTTTTCGTTTAGGTAAAAAGAATAACACAATTAAGTTTATCATAATGCAGAAGACAGTAATAGACAAAAGGAGGGTTTTCGTCACAGAATTACGTTCTTGTATATGAATGAAGAAAACTAAATATATTGCTATTACAAATAATGGGAGGGTGGGCTGTGGCACCCTAGCAGTACCAGCTGAACTCAGTTGAGTCCCTTGTTAGGCTGGGAGGAACGTAGAGAGTAGAGGTCCCCTTTTTTGTTTTTGTTTCATTTGTTGATGTCAGCTACCCCCAAAATTTGGGGGGGGGGGGAATGCCTTGGTATATGTATGTATGTATGTACAAATAATGTGATCATTAGGTAGAGGTTTCACAGCGAGATATTTCATAGAAAGGCTCGATTTAATCTCTGCCTTTACCGAGTTGGAAATTGTCCAAGGACCCAGTAAACACATTTAGCCTCTCTATCCGCTTCATTCTAAAATAAGAATAAACACATTCAGCCTCTATCCGCTTCATTCTAAAATAAGAATTAACACATTCAGCCTCTATCCGCTTCATTCTAAAATAATAAACACATTTAGCCTCTCTATCCACTTCATTCTAATATAAGAATAAACACATTCAGCCTCTCTATCCGCTTCATTCTAAAATAAGAATAAACACATTCAGCCTCTCTATCCGCTTCATTCTAAAATAAGAATTAACACATTCAGCCTCTATCCGCTTCATTCTAAAATAATAAACACATTTAGCCTCTCTATCCACTTCATTCTAATATAAGATAAACACATTCAGCCTCTATCCGCTTCATTCTAAAATAAGAATTAACACATTCAGCCTCTATCCGCTTCATTCTAAAATAATAAACACATTTAGCCTCTCTATCCACTTCATTCTAATATAAGAATAAACACATTCAGCCTCTCTATCCGCTTCATTCTAAAATAAGAATAAACACATTCAGCCTCTCTATCCGCTTCATTCTAAAATAAGAATTAACACATTCAGCCTCTATCCGCTTCATTCTAAAATAATAAACACATTTAGCCTCTCTATCCACTTCATTCTAATATAAGAATAAACACATTCAGCCTCTATCCGCTTCATTCTAAAATAAGAATTAACACATTCAGCCTCTATCCGCTTCATTCTAAAATAATAAACACATTTAGCCTCTCTATCCACTTCATTCTAATATAAGAATAAACACATTCAGCCTCTATCCGCTTCATTCTAAAATAAGAATTAACACATTCAGCCTCTATCCGCTTCATTCTAAAATAATAAACACATTCAGCCTCTCTATCCGCTTCATTCTAAAGTAAGAATAAACACATTCAGCCTCTTTATCCGCTTCATTCTAAAATAAGAATAAACACATTTAGCCTCTCTATCCGCTTCATTCTAGAATAAGAATAAACACATTCAGCCTCTCTATCCGCTTCATTCTAGAATAAGAATAAACACATTCAGCCTCTCTATCCACTTCATTCTAAAATAAGAATAAACACATTCAGCCTCTATCCGCTTCATTCTAAAATAAGAATAAACACATTCAGCCTCTCTATCCGCTTCATTCTAAAATAACAATAAACACATTCAGCCTCTCTATCCGCTTCATTCTAAAATAACAATAAACACATTCAGCCTCTCTATCCACTTCATTTTAAAATAAGAATAAACAGTATTTCTTTCTGCCCTACCAGTTTAATGTTGCGATTTTTTCCCATTCAGTTGTGTATAAATTGCATTTCTCTCATCATCTAATTTTGCAATACACGTGTTCGCATAATTTTATATCCCCAACATAAACTTAACGACATTTGTTCTCATAATTTTATATCCCCAACATAAACTTAACGACATTTGTTCTCATAATTTTTTATCCCCAACATGAAACTTAACGACATTTGTTCTCATAATTTTATATCCCCAACATAAACTTAACGACATTTGTTCTCATAATTTTATATCCCCAACATAAACTTACGACATTTGTTCTCATAATTTTATATCCCCAACATAAACTTAACGACATTTGTTCTCATAATTTTATATCCCCAACATAAACTGAACGACATTTGTTCTCATAATTTTATATCCCAACATAAACTTAAACGACATTTGTTCGCATAACTTTATATCCCCAACATAAACTTAACGACATTTGTTCTCATAATTTTATATCCCCAACATAAACTGAACGACATTTGTTCTCATAATTTTATATCCCCAACATAAACTTAAACGACATTTGTTCGCATAACTTTATATCCCCAACATAAACTTAACGACATTTGTTCTCATAATTTTATATCCCCAACATAAACTTAACGACATTTGTTCTCATAATTTTATATCCCCCAACATAAACTCAACGACATTTGTTCTCATAATTTTATATCCCCAACATAAACTTAACATTTGTTCTCATAATTTTATATCCCCAACATAAACTTAACGACATTTGTTCGCATAATTTTATATCCCCAACATAAACTTAACGACATTTGTTCTCATAATTTCATATCCCCAACATAAACTTAACATTTGTTCTCATAATTTTATATCCCCAACCTAAACTGAACGACATTTGTTCTCATAATTTTATATCCCCAACATAAACTTAACGACATTTGTTCTCATAATTTTATATCCCCAACATAAACTTAACGACATTTGTTCTCATAATTTTATATCCCCAACATAAACTTAACATTTGTTCTCATAATTTTATATCCCCAACCTAAACTGAACGACATTTGTTCTCATAATTTTATATCCCCAACATAAACTTAACGACATTTTTTCTCATAATTTTATATCCCCAACATAAACTTAATGACATTCTTTGCTAGGTACCCACTATGCACAGGTAGATTTTAAGGGCCAAGGAATAAATAGTTAATTTTCATAAGGGGTTTCATAAGGTGTTTCAATATTCAAATAGGATCACTTTTTACGTGTAGTTGCTTATCTTTTTTTATTGTTTGTCCATCCTTCTCGAATAATAAGCCCCTAGGTGGTGGCAAAAAGTATTGGAAATGAACCTATAATTTGAAAAAGTGTTTTGATTTAAATGTTTGAATGTGCTCACTATAATCCCTCCCCCTCCCTTTATGCCATTCTTTCCTACTGTGTATAGCAAAAAAATAAATTTTATACATAATAGGTGGTGGCAAAAGTATTGGAAATGAACCTCTAATTTGAAAAGTGTTTTAATTTCAATGTTTGAATGTGTTCACTATAATCCCTCCCCCTCCCTTTATGCCATTCTTTTCTACTTTGTATAACAAAAAAAAAAAAAAAAAAAAAACTTTCATTGGAGCATTGCAGCATGATCAAAAATTTAGTTCTTTTTCAATGGCACTGGAAATGCCAATGTTGGTGTTGGTACGGTGTTCCTTATTTCATGTGACTGATGAGGGCCAGGGATTGCAAGAGCCATACCTTTCCCGATGGAGACAGAGTTCTTAGTATGGGTACCCTGACACTTGCACGACTCTTAGCCACGAATTTGTCGTGGCAGGTCGTGACATTTTGTGGCACGAACTGGAAGATCAAAAAAAAAATACCTCAGAATCACAGCTGACCTGTCCACATTGACACGGACTGGCACGACGAGTTCACGCATAGTTTGCGCACTTCCCGCATTGTCCCGACGATTTCACGAACAGTTCGCACATAGTTCACGACCCAGTCACGAAATTTTGTCGTGACCAATATTTTGAACATTTTCAAAATTCTCGTCACGACATGCCACGATATCACAACGGGTTTACGAACACTTCACGCCAGTTTACGACGAGTTTACGCCAGTTCACGACTCGAGTCGTGACAATGCGTGCCACAAATTCGTGCAAGTGTCAGGGTACCTTTAGTATCCCGTGATCTGAGCCTAGATAGCATGTAATGTTCTCTAGTATGCAAACAACTACATTCAGTCAATAGCATGGGATATCAAGATCCATATTTTACAAGTTTTAAAGTATAGTTATTATTGTTATTTATTATTATTATAACTTCAGTTTTCTGTAGAAATACACCATTTCGTACTGGTAGAAAGATTTAAATATTGTTATACAAATATACTTCGAAAAAATAGGTTTTAAAAAAAATCTTATTTTTTGGGCTCAGGCCATGTCGTCGTGATGGAAGTTCCTTCGAAGGTAGCTTCCTAGGTATATTTGAAACTACCTTCGAAGGAACTTCCATCAGGACGACATGGCTACCTCACCCAAAAATAGATTTTTCGCTTCGCTCAAAATCCGTTTTCTCATAATGGTTTTGCTGTACGAACATTGCCTCAAGAGCATGTAGATTACAACAAAATTGTGGAAGTCACTCACTCGTGCAATTTTGTCATGTTTTTCTGATGTATATGACACTATATTTATTTGGGATTGGCTTAGTAGCCTACTTGCCGTCCTTGTGGCCGTTCATATAATTTTTAATGGGAAAATTTTCCACATATCGTCACCCTCATAAACTAACTGCCTAAGTCATTTTCTTCACTTGTTGGGAAATAAAAAAAAAACCTCAAAAAAAAAAAACCTTCTCATTTCCTACTTCTTTATATCATTGTCTTGAGTTTCAATTCACAAATTCTTAACAGAAGAATTTGTGAATTAGAATTTGTGAAAAAAACCTCATTTCGTACTTCTTTATATCATTATGTTGAGCTTCAATTAATATATTCTAATTCACAAATTCTTCTGTTAAGAATTTGTGAATTGAAACTCAATACAATGATATAAATTATTAGGAAATGAGAAAGTTTTTTTGAGTTCCCAACAAGTGGAGAAAAAGACTTAGGCAGTTTAATTTATGAGGGTGATGATATGTAAACGATGTATAATAAAGAATATCCTTATATGCAAGTATGCCAAAAGCTAGTTATTGGAGTAGAATACTTAGAATAAACCCCCCCCCCTCCCTTTGCATCTTCTGTCTGCACTAGATCTATTTTTACCCAGAAAACTGATATCTGGGTCTTGCTCATGACGCTAGATAGCTGAGACATATTTCTGAGCCTGGAGGAGTACTGGATGTCAATTTAGTGATCGTAGTTTTTAGTTTTGTAGTACTACAGTAGCCTGCGTTATGTTACTATTCCCGTTCATCGCTTGTTTAAGTATATTATATATATATATATATGTGTGTGTGTGTATATATATATATATATATACACTATATATATGTATATGCGTACATATATATATATGTATATATATATATATATATATACATATATATATATATATGTATATGTATATATATATATATGTATATATATATATATATATGTACATCTTGGATGAAAAAGTTTGTGAATGTTTTATTATCTAGGTTACTGTCTAGCATGAGAGAGAGAGAGAGAGAGAGAGAGAGAGAGAGAGAGATTCTTCCGTCGCTCACCTTAAATGTGACACTATGAGCTGAATAATTCAGTTTTTTTTTTTTTTTTTTTTTTTTTTTTTTTTTTTTTGTATTTCAGGGCTTATATAATATGAAGCAGTTCACTCTTTTACGTGTCAAATACTACGTGAATGTCAATACATGAAATAATAATGGTAGGCTATCTTCTACTCGCGAAATCGATGGACAATACCAATATAAAACATGCATATGAAAGAAATACAAGTATTTTCAACCATTACTAAGAACATTTGTAAGTAAATATTTCGCCAAAACTCTCTCTCTCTCTCTCTCTCTCTCTCCTCTCCTCTCTCTCATACACTAAGTTTTATAAAATAAATTAAAAGACTCTCTCTCTCTCTCTCTCTCTCTCTCTCTCTCTCTCTCACATATACACTTCGTTTTATACAAGGAATTAAAGATTCTCTCTCTCTCCTCTCTCTCTCTCTCTCTCTCTCGTTAAAAATATATCAAATGAAAATTGGTAAGTTTACTCTTCTGCTCAAACGAATGCCTGACAACAATTGCGATTAAATATAATTTTTATTTATCGTATTTTATTTCACGTACTCATAATTATGCGGACTGTGACTTGTGATATACAATGGATTCACATATTGGCTAAGCAATATGAGAACATATTTATAGTATTAGAGAGAGAGAGAGAGAGAGAGAGAGAGAGAGAGAGAGAGACGTTTGTGTATTTTATCGCATACTACTGGCTGAGCAATATGTGAATATATTGGTTTATTACCGGAGAGAGAGAGAGAGAGAGAGAGAGAGAGAGAAAGATTCGAAAATGTTATCATACATCATTGGCTTAGCAAGATCTCGTAAGTTTTGAACAGGCTATAGGCAGTAATGTTTGTTGGCGTAAAGTCCATAAACAAAATTACCCTATTTTACTTTTTCAATTTTAGTCTGTGTCCGTGCTGTAAATACATACAAATTATACCCGCAGTTTTCCGTACAGCTTGTGTACTCTCTTCGTGGTAAAAGAGATAAAATTCATTGCATATTCTGTACTACGATCTATTTGAGCGAGGTACCTGATCTAGTTATATATGATGTTTGTATATCATTTCTCAAATATAGTTCGATTCGTTATTTCTCTATTTCTGTTCCCCATTGGGCCGCTGTTCCTGTTGGAGTCCTTTCGTTTGTAGCATCTTTCTCTTCTAACTAGGGCTGTAGCTTAGCTATAGTCCATTTCTTTTAGCGAGTCATATTTGCACCGACTCGCAACGGTGCCCTTTTAGCTCGGAAAAGTTTCCTGGTCGCTGATTGGTTAGAATTATCTTGTCCAACCAATCAGCGATCAGGAAACTTTTCCGAGCTAAAAGGGCACCGTTGCTTGTTCAACCAATCAGCGACCAGGAAACTTTTCCGAGCTAAAAGGGCACTGCTGCGAGTCGGTGCAAATATGACTCGCTAAAAGAAATGGACTATAGTAATGATAGTCATAATTATAACGACAATGTTAGATGAATTTGTATTTTAGTGTACGAAACAGATATTAAAAAGGATTGATTTGTTGCATACGTGTATTGCTTGAAACTGCATTTTATAAACGTATTTCCTTATGTCTATTTTATAGCTTTAATTTATGCAAGCGATACTTGGT
>NC_090725.1:80879704-80904704 GCF_036898095.1 Palaemon carinicauda
ATCCTTTGATGTAGTGGTACTGGCCTACATTATAGGATAAAGTACTGTCTCAGTTGGAACGATCAAGTATTTGGACTATGGAAGATGGACAGAAAAAGGAACTTTGTTTTGAGGAGGAAATATCCTTTGATGTAGTGGTACTGGCCTACATTATAGGATAAAGTACTGCCTCAGTTGGAACGATCAAGTATTTGGACTATGGAAGATGGACAGAAAAAGGAACTTTGTTTTGAGGAGGAAATATCCTTTGATGTAGTGGTACTGGCCTACATTATAGGATAAAGTACTGCCTCAGTTGGAACGATCAAGTATTTGGACTATGGAAGATGGACAGAAAAAGGAACTTTGTTTTGAGGAGGAAATATCCTTTGATGTAGTGGTACTGGCCTACATTATAGGATAAAGTACTGCCTCAGTTGGAACGATCAAGTATTTGGACTATGGAAGATGGACAGAAAAAGGAACTTTGTTTTGAGGAGGAAATATCCTTTGATGTAGTGGTACTGGCCTACATTATAGGATAAAGTACTGTCTCAGTTGGAACGATCAAGGATTTGGACTATGGAAGATGGACAGAAAAAGGAACTTTGTTTTGAGGAGGAAATATCCTTTGATGTAGTGGTACTGGCCTACATTATAGGATAAAGTACTGCCTCAGTTGGAACGATCAAGTATTTGGACTATGGAAGATGGACAGAAAAAGGAACTTTGTTTTGAGGAGGAAATATCCTTTGATGTAGTGGTACTGGCCTACATTATAGGATAAAGTACTGCCTCAGTTGGAACGATCAAGTATTTGGACTATGGAAGATGGACAGAAAAAGGAACTTTGTTTTGAGGAGGAAATATCCTTTGATGTAGTGGTACTGGCCTACATTATAGGATAAAGTACTGCCTCAGTTGGAACGATCAAGTATTTGGACTATGGAAGATGGACAGAAAAAGGAACTTTGTTTTGAGGAGGAAATATCCTTTGATGTAGTGGTACTGGCCTACATTATAGGATAAAGTACTGCCTCAGTTGGAACGATCAAGTATTTGGACTATGGAAGATGGACAGAAAAAGGAACTTTGTTTTGAGGAGGAAATATCCTTTGATGTAGTGGTACTGGCCTACATTATAGGATAAAGTACTGCCTCAGTTGGAACGATCAAGTATTTGGACTATGGAAGATGGACAGAAAAAGGAACTTTGTTTTGAGGAGGAAATATCCTTTGATGTAGTGGTACTGGCCTACATTATAGGATAAAGTACTGCCTCAGTTGGAACGATCAAGTATTTGGACTATGGAAGATGGACAGAAAAAGGAACTTTGTTTTGAGGAGGAAATATCCTTTGATGTAGTGGTACTGGCCTACATTATAGGATAAAGTACTGCCTCAGTTGGAACGATCAAGTATTTGGACTATGGAAGATGGACAGAAAAAGGAACTTTGTTTTGAGGAGGAAATATCCTTTGATGTAGTGGTACTGGCCTACATTATAGGATAAAGTACTGCCTCAGTTGGAACGATCAAGTATTTGGACTATGGAAGATGGACAGAAAAAGGAACTTTGTTTTGAGGAGGAAATATCCTTTGATGTAGTGGTACTGGCCTACATTATAGGATAAAGTACTGCCTCAGTTGGAACGATCAAGTATTTGGACTATGGAAGATGGACAGAAAAAGGAACTTTGTTTTGAGGAGGAAATATCCTTTGATGTAGTGGTACTGGCCTACATTATAGGATAAAGTACTGCCTCAGTTGGAACGATCAAGTATTTGGACTATGGAAGATGGACAGAAAAAGGAACTTTGTTTTGAGGAGGAAATATCCTTTGATGTAGTGGTACTGGCCTACATTATAGGATAAAGTACTGCCTCAGTTGGAACGATCAAGTATTTGGACTATGGAAGATGGACAGAAAAAGGAACTTTGTTTTGAGGAGGAAATATCCTTTGATGTAGTGGTACTGGCCTACATTATAGGATAAAGTACTGCCTCAGTTGGAACGATCAAGTATTTGGACTATGGAAGATGGACAGAAAAAGGAACTTTGTTTTGAGGAGGAAATATCCTTTGATGTAGTGGTACTGGCCTACATTATAGGATAAAGTACTGCCTCAGTTGGAACGATCAAGTATTTGGACTATGGAAGATGGACAGAAAAAGGAACTTTGTTTTGAGGAGGAAATATCCTTTGATGTAGTGGTACTGGCCTACATTATAGGATAAAGTACTGCCTCAGTTGGAACGATCAAGTATTTGGACTATGGAAGATGGACAGAAAAAGGAACTTTGTTTTGAGGAGGAAATATCCTTTGATGTAGTGGTACTGGCCTACATTATAGGATAAAGTACTGCCTCAGTTGGAACGATCAAGTATTTGGACTATGGAAGATGGACAGAAAAAGGAACTTTGTTTTGAGGAGGAAATATCCTTTGATGTAGTGGTACTGGCCTACATTATAGGATAAAGTACTGCCTCAGTTGGAACGATCAAGTATTTGGACTATGGAAGATGGACAGAAAAAGGAACTTTGTTTTGAGGAGGAAATATCCTTTGATGTAGTGGTACTGGCCTACATTATAGGATAAAGTACTGCCTCAGTTGGAACGATCAAGTATTTGGACTATGGAAGATGGACAGAAAAAGGAACTTTGTTTTGAGGAGGAAATATCCTTTGATGTAGTGGTACTGGCCTACATTATAGGATAAAGTACTGCCTCAGTTGGAACGATCAAGTATTTGGACTATGGAAGATGGACAGAAAAAGGAACTTTGTTTTGAGGAGGAAATATCCTTTGATGTAGTGGTACTGCCTACATTATAGGATAAAGTACTGCCTCAGTTGGAACGATCAAGTATTTGGACTATGGAAGATGGACAGAAAAAGGAACTTTGTTTTGAGGAGGAAATATCCTTTGATGTAGTGGTACTGCCTACATTATAGGATAAAGTACTGCCTCAGTTGGAACGATCAAGTATTTGGACTATGGAAGATGGACAGAAAAAGGAACTTTGTTTTGAGGAGGAAATATCCTTTGATGTAGTGGTACTGCCTACATTATAGGATAAAGTACTGCCTCAGTTGGAACGATCAAGTATTTGGACTATGGAAGATGGACAGAAAAAGGAACTTTGTTTTGAGGAGGAAATATCCTTTGATGTAGTGGTACATGCCTACATTATAGGATAAAGTACTGCCTCAGTTGGAACGATCAAGTATTTGGACTATGGAAGATGGACAGAAAAAGGAACTTTGTTTTGAGGAGGAAATATCCTTTGATGTAGTGGTACATGCCTACATTATAGGATAAAGTACTGCCTCAGTTGGAACGATCAAGTATTTGGACTATGGAAGATGGACAGAAAAAGGAACTTTGTTTTGAGGAGGAAATATCCTTTGATGTAGTGGTACATGCCTACATTATAGGATAAAGTACTGCCTCAGTTGGAACGATCAAGTATTTGGACTATGGAAGATGGACAGAAAAAGGAACTTTGTTTTGAGGAGGAAATATCCTTTGATGTAGTGGTACATGCCTACATTATAGGATAAAGTACTGCCTCAGTTGGAACGATCAAGTATTTGGACTATGGAAGATGGACAGAAAAAGGAACTTTGTTTTGAGGAGGAAATATCCTTTGATGTAGTGGTACATGCCTACATTATAGGATAAAGTACTGCCTCAGTTGGAACGATCAAGTATTTGGACTATGGAAGATGGACAGAAAAAGGAACTTTGTTTTGAGGAGGAAATATCCTTTGATGTAGTGGTACATGCCTACATTATAGGATAAAGTACTGCCTCAGTTGGAACGATCAAGTATTTGGACTATGGAAGATGGACAGAAAAAGGAACTTTGTTTTGAGGAGGAAATATCCTTTGATGTAGTGGTACATGCCTACATTATAGGATAAAGTACTGTCTCAGTTGGAACGATCAAGTATTTGGACTATGGAAGATGGACAGAAAAAGGAACTTTGTTTTGAGGAGGAAATATCCTTTGATGTAGTGGTACATGCCTACATTATAGGATAAAGTACTGCCTCAGTTGGAACGATCAAGTATTTGGACTATGGAAGATGGACAGAAAAAGGAACTTTGTTTTGAGGAGGAAATATCCTTTGATGTAGTGGTACATGCCTACATTATAGGATAAAGTACTGCCTCAGTTGGAACGATCAAGTATTTGGACTATGGAAGATGGACAGAAAAAGGAACTTTGTTTTGAGGAGGAAATATCCTTTGATGTAGTGGTACATGCCTACATTATAGGATAAAGTACTGTCTCAGTTGGAACGATCAAGATTTGGACTATGGAAGATGGACAGAAAAAGGAACTTTGTTTTGAGGAGGAAATATCCTTTGATGTAGTGGTACATGCCTACATTATAGGATAAAGTACTGCCTCAGTTGGAACGATCAAGATTTGGACTATGGAAGATGGACAGAAAAAGGAACTTTGTTTTGAGGAGGAAATATCCTTTGATGTAGTGGTACATGCCTACATTATAGGATAAAGTACTGCCTCAGTTGGAACGATCAAGATTTGGACTATGGAAGATGGACAGAAAAAGGAACTTTGTTTTGAGGAGGAAATATCCTTTGATGTAGTGGTACATGCCTACATTATAGGATAAAGTACTGCCTCAGTTGGAACGATCAAGTATTTGGACTATGGAAGATGGAGAGAAAAAGGAACTTTGTTTTGAGGAGGAAATATCCTTTGATGTAGTGGTACATGCCTACATTATAGGATAAAGTACTGCCTCAGTTGGAACGATCAAGATTTGGACTATGGAAGATGGAGAGAAAAAGGAACTTTGTTTTGAGGAGGAAATATCCTTTGATGTAGTGGTACATGCCTACATTATAGGATAAAGTACTGTCTCAGTTGGAACGATCAAGTATTTGGACTATGGAAGATGGAGAGAAAAAGGAACTTTGTTTTGAGGAGGAAATATCCTTTGATGTAGTGGTACATGCCTACATTATAGGATAAAGTACTGCCTCAGTTGGAACGATCAAGTATTTGGACTATGGAAGATGGACAGAAAAAGGAACTTTGTTTTGAGGAGGAAATATCCTTTGATGTAGTGGTACATGCCTACATTATAGGATAAAGTACTGTCTCAGTTGGAACGATCAAGATTTGGACTATGGAAGATGGACAGAAAAAGGAACTTTGTTTTGAGGAGGAAATATCCTTTGATGTAGTGGTACATGCCTACATTATAGGATAAAGTACTGTCTCAGTTGGAACGATCAAGATTTGGACTATGGAAGATGGACAGAAAAAGGAACTTTGTTTTGAGGAGGAAATATCCTTTGATGTAGTGGTACATGCCTACATTATAGGATAAAGTACTGTCTCAGTTGGAACGATCAAGTATTTGGACTATGGAAGATGGACAGAAAAAGGAACTTTGTTTTGAGGAGGAAATATCCTTTGATGTAGTGGTACATGCCTACATTATAGGATAAAGTACTGTCTCAGTTGGAACGATCAAGTATTTGGACTATGGAAGATGGACAGAAAAAGGAACTTTGTTTTGAGGAGGAAATATCCTTTGATGTAGTGGTACATGCCTACATTATAGGATAAAGTACTGTCTCAGTTGGAACGATCAAGTATTTGGACTATGGAAGATGGACAGAAAAAGGAACTTTGTTTTGAGGAGGAAATATCCTTTGATGTAGTGGTACATGCCTACATTATAGGATAAAGTACTGCCTCAGTTGGAACGATCAAGTATTTGGACTATGGAAGATGGACAGAAAAAGGAACTTTGTTTTGAGGAGGAAATATCCTTTGATGTAGTGGTACATGCCTACATTATAGGATAAAGTACTGCCTCAGTTGGAACGATCAAGTATTTGGACTATGGAAGATGGACAGAAAAAGGAACTTTGTTTTGAGGAGGAAATATCCTTTGATGTAGTGGTACATGCCTACATTATAGGATAAAGTACTGCCTCAGTTGGAACGATCAAGTATTTGGACTATGGAAGATGGACAGAAAAAGGAACTTTGTTTTGAGGAGGAAATATCCTTTGATGTAGTGGTACTGCCTACATTATAGGATAAAGTACTGCCTCAGTTGGAACGATCAAGTATTTGGACTATGGAAGATGGACAGAAAAAGGAACTTTGTTTTGAGGAGGAAATATCCTTTGATGTAGTGGTACTGGCCTACATTATAGGATAAAGTACTGCCTCAGTTGGAACGATCAAGTATTTGGACTATGGAAGATGGACAGAAAAAGGAACTTTGTTTTGAGGAGGAAATATCCTTTGATGTAGTGGTACTGGCCTACATTATAGGATAAAGTACTGCCTCAGTTGGAACGATCAAGTATTTGGACTATGGAAGATGGACAGAAAAAGGAACTTTGTTTTGAGGAGGAAATATCCTTTGATGTAGTGGTACTGGCCTACATTATAGGATAAAGTACTGCCTCAGTTGGAACGATCAAGTATTTGGACTATGGAAGATGGACAGAAAAAGGAACTTTGTTTTGAGGAGGAAATATCCTTTGATGTAGTGGTACTGGCCTACATTATAGGATAAAGTACTGCCTCAGTTGGAACGATCAAGTATTTGGACTATGGAAGATGGACAGAAAAAGGAACTTTGTTTTGAGGAGGAAATATCCTTTGATGTAGTGGTACTGCCTACATTATAGGATAAAGTACTGCCTCAGTTGGAACGATCAAGTATTTGGACTATGGAAGATGGACAGAAAAAGGAACTTTGTTTTGAGGAGGAAATATCCTTTGATGTAGTGGTACTGCCTACATTATAGGATAAAGTACTGCCTCAGTTGGAACGATCAAGTATTTGGACTATGGAAGATGGACAGAAAAAGGAACTTTGTTTTGAGGAGGAAATATCCTTTGATGTAGTGGTACTGCCTACATTATAGGATAAAGTACTGCCTCAGTTGGAACGATCAAGTATTTGGACTATGGAAGATGGACAGAAAAAGGAACTTTGTTTTGAGGAGGAAATATCCTTTGATGTAGTGGTACATGCCTACATTATAGGATAAAGTACTGCCTCAGTTGGAACGATCAAGTATTTGGACTATGGAAGATGGACAGAAAAAGGAACTTTGTTTTGAGGAGGAAATATCCTTTGATGTAGTGGTACATGCCTACATTATAGGATAAAGTACTGCCTCAGTTGGAACGATCAAGTATTTGGACTATGGAAGATGGACAGAAAAAGGAACTTTGTTTTGAGGAGGAAATATCCTTTGATGTAGTGGTACATGCCTACATTATAGGATAAAGTACTGCCTCAGTTGGAACGATCAAGTATTTGGACTATGGAAGATGGACAGAAAAAGGAACTTTGTTTTGAGGAGGAAATATCCTTTGATGTAGTGGTACATGCCTACATTATAGGATAAAGTACTGCCTCAGTTGGAACGATCAAGTATTTGGACTATGGAAGATGGACAGAAAAAGGAACTTTGTTTTGAGGAGGAAATATCCTTTGATGTAGTGGTACATGCCTACATTATAGGATAAAGTACTGCCTCAGTTGGAACGATCAAGTATTTGGACTATGGAAGATGGACAGAAAAAGGAACTTTGTTTTGAGGAGGAAATATCCTTTGATGTAGTGGTACATGCCTACATTATAGGATAAAGTACTGCCTCAGTTGGAACGATCAAGTATTTGGACTATGGAAGATGGACAGAAAAAGGAACTTTGTTTTGAGGAGGAAATATCCTTTGATGTAGTGGTACATGCCTACATTATAGGATAAAGTACTGCCTCAGTTGGAACGATCAAGTATTTGGACTATGGAAGATGGACAGAAAAAGGAACTTTGTTTTGAGGAGGAAATATCCTTTGATGTAGTGGTACATGCCTACATTATAGGATAAAGTACTGCCTCAGTTGGAACGATCAAGTATTTGGACTATGGAAGATGGACAGAAAAAGGAACTTTGTTTTGAGGAGGAAATATCCTTTGATGTAGTGGTACATGCCTACATTATAGGATAAAGTACTGCCTCAGTTGGAACGATCAAGATTTGGACTATGGAAGATGGACAGAAAAAGGAACTTTGTTTTGAGGAGGAAATATCCTTTGATGTAGTGGTACATGCCTACATTATAGGATAAAGTACTGCCTCAGTTGGAACGATCAAGATTTGGACTATGGAAGATGGACAGAAAAAGGAACTTTGTTTTGAGGAGGAAATATCCTTTGATGTAGTGGTACATGCCTACATTATAGGATAAAGTACTGCCTCAGTTGGAACGATCAAGGATTTGGACTATGGAAGATGGACAGAAAAAGGAACTTTGTTTTGAGGAGGAAATATCCTTTGATGTAGTGGTACATGCCTACATTATAGGATAAAGTACTGCCTCAGTTGGAACGATCAAGGATTTGGACTATGGAAGATGGAGAGAAAAAGGAACTTTGTTTTGAGGAGGAAATATCCTTTGATGTAGTGGTACATGCCTACATTATAGGATAAAGTACTGCCTCAGTTGGAACGATCAAGTATTTGGACTATGGAAGATGGACAGAAAAAGGAACTTTGTTTTGAGGAGGAAATATCCTTTGATGTAGTGGTACATGCCTACATTATAGGATAAAGTACTGTCTCAGTTGGAACGATCAAGGATTTGGACTATGGAAGATGGAGAGAAAAAGGAACTTTGTTTTGAGGAGGAAATATCCTTTGATGTAGTGGTACATGCCTACATTATAGGATAAAGTACTGTCTCAGTTGGAACGATCAAGTATTTGGACTATGGAAGATGGACAGAAAAAGGAACTTTGTTTTGAGGAGGAAATATCCTTTGATGTAGTGGTACATGCCTACATTATAGGATAAAGTACTGTCTCAGTTGGAACGATCAAGTACTTGGACTATGGAAGATGGACAGAAAAAGGAACTTTGTTTTGAGGAGGAAATATCCTTTGATGTAGTGGTACATGCCTACATTATAGGATAAAGTACTGTCTCAGTTGGAACGATCAAGATTTGGACTATGGAAGATGGACAGAAAAAGGAACTTTGTTTTGAGGAGGAAATATCCTTTGATGTAGTGGTACATGCCTACATTATAGGATAAAGTACTGTCTCAGTTGGAACGATCAAGATTTGGACTATGGAAGATGGACAGAAAAAGGAACTTTGTTTTGAGGAGGAAATATCCTTTGATGTAGTGGTACATGCCTACATTATAGGATAAAGTACTGTCTCAGTTGGAACGATCAAGTATTTGGACTATGGAAGATGGACAGAAAAAGGAACTTTGTTTTGAGGAGGAAATATCCTTTGATGTAGTGGTACATGCCTACATTATAGGATAAAGTACTGTCTCAGTTGGAACGATCAAGTATTTGGACTATGGAAGATGGACAGAAAAAGGAACTTTGTTTTGAGGAGGAAATATCCTTTGATGTAGTGGTACATGCCTACATTATAGGATAAAGTACTGTCTCAGTTGGAACGATCAAGTATTTGGACTATGGAAGATGGACAGAAAAAGGAACTTTGTTTTGAGGAGGAAATATCCTTTGATGTAGTGGTACATGCCTACATTATAGGATAAAGTACTGTCTCAGTTGGAACGATCAAGTATTTGGACTATGGAAGATGGACAGAAAAAGGAACTTTGTTTTGAGGAGGAAATATCCTTTGATGTAGTGGTACATGCCTACATTATAGGATAAAGTACTGTCTCAGTTGGAACGATCAAGTATTTGGACTATGGAAGATGGACAGAAAAAGGAACTTTGTTTTGAGGAGGAAATATCCTTTGATGTAGTGGTACATGCCTACATTATAGGATAAAGTACTGTCTCAGTTGGAACGATCAAGTATTTGGACTATGGAAGATGGACAGAAAAAGGAACTTTGTTTTGAGGAGGAAATATCCTTTGATGTAGTGGTACATGCCTACATTATAGGATAAAGTACTGTCTCAGTTGGAACGATCAAGTATTTGGACTATGGAAGATGGACAGAAAAAGGAACTTTGTTTTGAGGAGGAAATATCCTTTGATGTAGTGGTACATGCCTACATTATAGGATAAAGTACTGTCTCAGTTGGAACGATCAAGTATTTGGACTATGGAAGATGGACAGAAAAAGGAACTTTGTTTTGAGGAGGAAATATCCTTTGATGTAGTGGTACATGCCTACATTATAGGATAAAGTACTGTCTCAGTTGGAACGATCAAGTATTTGGACTATGGAAGATGGACAGAAAAAGGAACTTTGTTTTGAGGAGGAAATATCCTTTGATGTAGTGGTACATGCCTACATTATAGGATAAAGTACTGTCTCAGTTGGAACGATCAAGTATTTGGACTATGGAAGATGGACAGAAAAAGGAACTTTGTTTTGAGGAGGAAATATCCTTTGATGTAGTGGTACATGCCTACATTATAGGATAAAGTACTGTCTCAGTTGGAACGATCAAGTATTTGGACTATGGAAGATGGACAGAAAAAGGAACTTTGTTTTGAGGAGGAAATATCCTTTGATGTAGTGGTACATGCCTACATTATAGGATAAAGTACTGTCTCAGTTGGAACGATCAAGTATTTGGACTATGGAAGATGGACAGAAAAAGGAACTTTGTTTTGAGGAGGAAATATCCTTTGATGTAGTGGTACATGCCTACATTATAGGATAAAGTACTGCCTCAGTTGGAACGATCAAGTATTTGGACTATGGAAGATGGACAGAAAAAGGAACTTTGTTTTGAGGAGGAAATATCCTTTGATGTAGTGGTACATGCCTACATTATAGGATAAAGTACTGTCTCAGTTGGAACGATCAAGGATTTGGACTATGGAAGATGGACAGAAAAAGGAACTTTGTTTTGAGGAGGAAATATCCTTTGATGTAGTGGTACATGCCTACATTATAGGATAAAGTACTGCCTCAGTTGGAACGATCAAGGATTTGGACTATGGAAGATGGACAGAAAAAGGAACTTTGTTTTGAGGAGGAAATATCCTTTGATGTAGTGGTACATGCCTACATTATAGGATAAAGTACCATCTGAGTTGGAACGATCAAGTATTTGGACTATGGAAGATGGACAGAAAAAGGAACTTTGTTTTGAGGAGGAAATATCCTTTGATGTAGTGGTACATGCCTACATTATAGGATAAAGTACTGTCTCAGTTGGAACGATCAAGATTTGGACTATGGAAGATGGACAGAAAAAGGAACTTTGTTTTGAGGAGGAAATATCCTTTGATGTAGTGGTACATGCCTACATTATAGGATAAAGTACTGTCTCAGTTGGAACGATCAAGGATTTGGACTATGGAAGATGGACAGAAAAAGGAACTTTGTTTTGAGGAGGAAATATCCTTTGATGTAGTGGTACATGCCTACATTATAGGATAAAGTACCATCTGAGTTGGAACGATCAAGTATTTGGACTATGGAAGATGGACAGAAAAAGGAACTTTGTTTTGAGGAGGAAATATCCTTTGATGTAGTGGTACATGCCTACATTATAGGATAAAGTACTGTCTCAGTTGGAACGATCAAGATTTGGACTATGGAAGATGGACAGAAAAAGGAACTTTGTTTTGAGGAGGAAATATCCTTTGATGTAGTGGTACATGCCTACATTATAGGATAAAGTACTGTCTCAGTTGGAACGATCAAGTATTTGGACTATGGAAGATGGACAGAAAAAGGAACTTTGTTTTGAGGAGGAAATATCCTTTGATGTAGTGGTACATGCCTACATTATAGGATAAAGTACCATCTGAGTTGGAACGATCAAGTATTTGGACTATGGAAGATGGACAGAAAAAGGAACTTTATTTTGAGGAGGAAATATCCTTTGATGTAGTGGTACATGCCTACATTATAGGATAAAGTACTGTCTCAGTTGGAACGATCAAGTATTTGGACTATGGAAGATGGACAGAAAAAGGAACTTTGTTTTGAGGAGGAAATATCCTTTGATGTAGTGGTACATGCCTACATTATAGGATAAAGTACCATCTGAGTTGGAACGATCAAGTATTTGGACTATGGAAGATGGACAGAAAAAGGAACTTTGTTTTGAGGAGGAAATATCCTTTGATGTAGTGGTACATGCCTACATTATAGGATAAAGTACCATCTGAGTTGGAACGATCAAGTATTTGGACTATGGAAGATGGACAGAAAAAGGAACTTTGTTTTGAGGAGGAAATATCCTTTGATGTAGTGGTACATGCCTACATTATAGGATAAAGTACTGCCTCAGTTGGAACGATCAAGTATTTGGACTATGGAAGATGGACAGAAAAAGGAACTTTGTTTTGAGGAGGAAATATCCTTTGATGTAGTGGTACATGCCTACATTATAGGATAAAGTACTGTCTCAGTTGGAACGATCAAGTATTTGGACTATGGAAGATGGACAGAAAAAGGAACTTTGTTTTGAGGAGGAAATATCCTTTGATGTAGTGGTACATGCCTACATTATAGGATAAAGTACCATCTGAGTTGGAACGATCAAGTATTTGGACTATGGAAGATGGACAGAAAAAGGAACTTTGTTTTGAGGAGGAAATATCCTTTGATGTAGTGGTACATGCCTACATTATAGGATAAAGTACTGTCTCAGTTGGAACGATCAAGTATTTGGACTATGGAAGATGGACAGAAAAAGGAACTTTGTTTTGAGGAGGAAATATCCTTTGATGTAGTGGTACATGCCTACATTATAGGATAAAGTACCATCTGAGTTGGAACGATCAAGTATTTGGACTATGGAAGATGGACAGAAAAAGGAACTTTGTTTTGAGGAGGAAATATCCTTTGATGTAGTGGTACATGCCTACATTATAGGATAAAGTACATCTCAGTTGGAACGATCAAGTATTTGGACTATGGAAGATGGACAGAAAAAGGAACTTTGTTTTGAGGAGGAAATATCCTTTGATGTAGTGGTACATGCCTACATTATAGGATAAAGTACTGTCTCAGTTGGAACGATCAAGTATTTGGACTATGGAAGATGGACAGAAAAAGGAACTTTGTTTTGAGGAGGAAATATCCTTTGATGTAGTGGTACATGCCTACATTATAGGATAAAGTACCATCTGAGTTGGAACGATCAAGTATTTGGACTATGGAAGATGGACAGAAAAAGGAACTTTGTTTTGAGGAGGAAATATCCTTTGATGTAGTGGTACATGCCTACATTATAGGATAAAGTACTGCCTCAGTTGGAACGATCAAGTATTTGGACTATGGAAGATGGACAGAAAAAGGAACTTTGTTTTGAGGAGGAAATATCCTTTGATGTAGTGGTACATGCCTACATTATAGGATAAAGTACTGTCTCAGTTGGAACGATCAAGTATTTGGACTATGGAAGATGGACAGAAAAAGGAACTTTGTTTTGAGGAGGAAATATGCTTTGATGTAGTGGTACATGCCTACATTATAGGATAAAGTACTGTCTCAGTTGGAACGATCAAGTATTTGGACTATGGAAGATGGACAGAAAAAGGAACTTTGTTTTGAGGAGGAAATATCCTTTGATGTAGTGGTACATGCCTACATTATAGGATAAAGTACTGTCTCAGTTGGAAGGATCAAGTATTTGGACTATGGAAGATGGACAGAAAAAGGAACTTTGTTTTGAGGAGGAAATATCCTTTGATGTAGTGGTACATGCCTACATTATAGGATAAAGTACTGCCTCAGTTGGAACGATCAAGGATTTGGACTATGGAAGATGGACAGAAAAAGGAACTTTGTTTTTAGGAGGAAATATCCTTTGATGTAGTGGTACATGCCTACATTATAGGATAAAGTACTGTCTCAGTTGGAACGATCAAGGATTTGGACTATGGAAGATGGACAGAAAAAGGAACTTTGTTTTGAGGAGGAAATATCCTTTGATGTAGAGGTACAAGCCTACATTATAAGATAAAGTACTGTCTCAGTTGGAAGGATCAAGTAGTTGGACTATTTTTAAGGAGGAAATATCCTTTGATGTAGAGGTACAAGCCTACATTATAAGATAGAGTACTGTCTCAGTTGGAAGGATCAAGTAGTTGGACTATGGAAGATGGACAGAAAAGGAACTTTGTTTAGAGAAGGAAATATCCTTTGATGTAGAGGTACAAGCCTACATTATAAGATAGAGTACTGTCTCAGTTGGAAGGATCAAGTAGTTGGACTATGGAAGATGGACAGAAAAAGGAACTTTGTGTAGAGAAGGAAATATCCTTTGATGTAGAGGTACAAACCTACATTATAAGATAAAGTACTGTCTCAGTTGGAAGGATCAAGTAGTTGGACTATTTTTAAGGAGGAAATATCCTTTGATGTAGAGGTACAATCCTACATTATAGGATAAAGTACTGCCTCAGTTGGAAGGATCGAGTAGTTGGACTAAGGAGGATGGAGTGGAAAAGGAACTTCGTTTTGAGGAGGAAATATCCTTTGATATATAAGTACAAGCCTACATCATCAGATAAAGTACAGACTCAATTGGAAGGATGAACTACTTGGACTAAGTCATCAATCATCATAAAACATATATGGTGCACAAATAAATATTAAATGTTGTTATCGGTTATTATCGACTAGCTGGACTGAGGGAAGTTAGCCGAAACCTGTTTCGGTGAAAATTGGCAACCTCTGGCAAGGCGTAAAAACTCATAAGTTCAAAGCCCAGAACACTGGCTTCTCTTCTTCATTAGATAGCATCAATTATCCTAAGATATTCTTCTGGTGAATTTTGAATTGTTCAGATGATGAAACAAGGGAGGGAAGGAGGGTCGCTGGAACCAAGCCTGCAAAAATGGAAGTGGGCTAAACCCACCTGATGAGCCCTTTGGTCTGGGCGAAACCCTCAGGTGCATCACTTCGGTATTAGTAGTTCTGGTAATAGTATGTATGAATGAAATCAATATATATATATATATATATATATATATATATATATATATATATATATATATATATATACATATATATATATATATATATATATATATATATATATATATATATATATATATATATATATATATATATATATATATATATATATGTGTGTGTGTGTGTGTGTGATAAATTTTGCACATTTAGACGTGTTGTCCTTATTCAAATAAGCCATATATATTTTGATACATCAATGTCTGGATTCTCTTACAGACCTCACGATCAGAGCCCCAGGCGGAACCACTCAAAGACAATAGCTTCTGACCGGCAGGGAATCGAACCCTGGTCCAGGAAACTTGTAACAACAGTGACTTACCACTTCGTGGCTAAGTAATAAGTCACTGTTACAAGTTTCCTAGACCAGGGTACGATTCCTAGCCGGTCAGAAGCTATTGTCTTTGATTGGTTCCGTCTGGGGCTCTGATCGTGAGGTCGGTAAGAGAATCCAGACATTGATGTAACAAAATCTATACAGCTTATTTGAATATATATATATATATATATATATATATATATATATATATATATATATATATATATATATGTATGTATATATATATACATATATATATATATATATATATATATATATATATATATATATATATATATATATATATATACATAAAAGCTTTTGGGACACAACTTCTCTATAATGCAATTTTCATTGAAGGAATTTTCCTTAGTGACATCAATGTGTTTCATACAGGTATCCTCAATTTCCTCAGCTTCTTTAAGTTTTCAGGTAAAAGCTTTTACTTTGATAAACCTTGATTATTCCTTTTTATAATCTATTCACTGCAACACTGTCTCGACAAAACTATATCTTCATCAAGTGATTATTGATTAACTTAAGTTTACAGTTCCTCTTGTATATGAGGTTTTACAATGATAAAAGGAAATGTAAACATGTTAATCAATGAGGCCTTGATAAAGACACAGTTTTGTCGAAGCAGTGCTGTATTATTATTATTATCATTACTATCCAAGCTACAACCCTAGTTGGAAAAGCAAGATGCTATAAGCCCAGGGGCTCCAACAGGGAAAAATAGCCCAGTGAGGAAAGGAAATAAGGAAATAAATAAAAGAAGAGAACAAATTAACAATAAATCATTCTAAAATAAGTAACAACGTCAAAACAGACATGTCATATATAAACTATAAACAACATCAAAAACAAATATGTCATAAATAAACTATAAAAAGACTCATGTCCGCCTGGTCAACAAAAAAGCATTTGCTCCAACTTTGAATTTTTGAAGTTCTACTGATTCAACAACCCGATTAGGAAGATCATTCCACAACTTGGTAACAGCTGGAATAAAACTTCTAGAGTACTGCGTAGTATTGAGCCTCGTGATGGAGAAGGCCTGGCTATTAGAATTAACTGCCTGCCTAGTATCACTAGTAGTGATAGAATAAATGAAGAAAAATAGTCACAGTTTCTTGGACCAAAGGCTCACTCCTGCAAATCTAGGGAAGTCGAGGAAATTGAGGATTCCTGTAGGAAACACATTGACGCCAACTAAGGCAATCGCTTTCAATGAAAATTGCATTAAGAGAGAAGCTGTATTCTGCAGAGCGCTAGTTTCAATCAGGGCCACCCATACTAGATTGGTCAGCTGGGAGCGATCAGACAAAAATCTCCCACCATCATCAATCCGCGGTTGGCCAGAATCAGTAGAACTTCAAAAGTTCAAAGTTGGAGCAAATGCTTTCTTGTTGACCAGGCGGACATGAGTCTTTTTATAGTTTATTTATGACATATTTGTTTTTATTGTTGTTAATAGTTTATATATGACATGTCTGTTTTGACGTTGTTACTTATTTTAGAATGATTTATTGTTAATTTGTTCTCATCATTTATTTATTTCCTTATTTCATTACCTAACTGGGCTATTTTTCCCTATTGGAGCCCTTGGGCTTATAGCATCTTGCTTTTCCAACTAGGGTTGTAGCTTGGATAATAATAATAATAATAATAATAATAATAATAATAATAATAATAATAATAATAATAATAATAATAATAATAATAATAATAATAATGGTGATGTAAACTGATCAAATCCCAGATATAAATTCACATGCTTGAGGCCTTTGTCATGCAGTGGATTAGAAATGGCTGTCTTTGTTTTCGCCAGTTTTTAAATCAGTACTTCTCCATTCATCATATCCTACTTCGCGCGTCATAGTCCTCAGCCATGTAGGCCTGGGTCTTCCACCTCTTCTATTGCCTTGTGGAGCCCAGTTGAACGTTTGGTGAACTAATCTCTCTTGGGGGAATGCGAAGAGCATGCCCAAACCATCTCCATCTACCCCTTACCATGATCTCATCCACATTATTATTATCATTATTATTATTATTACTAGCCAAGCTACAACCCTAGTTGGAAAAGCAAGATGCTATGAGCCCAAGGGCTCCAATAGGGAAAAATAGCCCAGTGAGGAAAGGAAATATGGAAATAAATAAATGATAAGAATAAATTAACATTAAATCATTCTAAAAAACGGTAACAACGTCAAAACATATGTCCTATATAAACTATTAACCGCGTCAAAAACAGATATGTCATATATAAACTATATAAACTATAAAAAGACTCATGTCACCCAAGTAATATGGCACTCGAGTAATATCTCTTATAGCTTCATTTCCAATCCTGTCCTGTCAACTCCCAATATCCTTCTGAGGGTTTTGTTTTCAACCTAGTATGTGTGGTTCTGACTAGTACAGCTTTGCTGATCATGGTGATATGCGCGCTCCCCCCCCCCCTCTCTCTCTCTCTCTCTCTCTCTCTCTCTCTCTCTCTCTCTCTCTTCAATTAGAATTACGTCATAACTACGCTTAGTGAACCATGGCGAAGTCACCCCGTAGACTTTTGAGATTTCTTGACTCGTCTGGCATCTTTGATTGCAATTAAATATTATATTATTCTTAATAATACTGCTATTATTGCTGCTATTACTACTAATACTGCTAGTACTACTATTAATAAGGCTAATTATAATAATTAACCCATTAAGTTTATTTATTGTTCTTAGGTTATCTCCAGCTTATTTTCACCATCTAAAGTAATTTATAGTTTATTGTTTATTGTTTATCGTCAATAACGCTGAGCAGTAAATTATTTAACATTATTTCTTTTAATAATCAGGATTTGAAAACATCATTGGGTTTGACCTCCATTACGAGAACAGTTGGCAATAACGCTTAAAACGTTTTCATCGACCTTTGGCCTTGCATAAAGGATTTTCATTTGAGATAACATATTTTTAATGAAAGGTGCACTATATATATATATATATATATATATATATATATATATATATATATATATATATATATATATATACATATGATATATATAATATATATATACATATACATATATACAAATGATATATATATATATATATATATATATATATATATATATATATATATATATATATATATATATATATATATATATATATATATGATATATATACATATATACATATGATATATATACATATATACATATGATATATATATATATATATATATATATATATATATATATATATATATATATATATATATATATATATATACATATGATATATATATATATATACATATCTAAATATATATATATACATATACATATATACATGATATATACATATATATACATATAATATATATACATATGATATATATATACATATATACATATATATACACATATATATACATATGATAAATATATATATATATATATATATATATATATATATATATATATATATATATATATATATATATATAAACATATATATACATGATATATATATACATATAATATATATATATACATATATACATATGATATATATACATATATAGATATATATATATATATATATATATATATATATATATATATATATATTTATATCTATCTATCTATATACCAAGGCACTTCCCCCAATTTTGGGGGGTAGCCGACACCAACAATGAAACAAAACAAAAAGGGGACCTCTACTCTCTATGTTCCTTCAGCCTAATCAGGGACTCAACCGAGTTCAGCTGGTACTGCTAGGGTGCCACAGCCCAACCTCCCACATTTCCACCACAGATGAAGCTTCATAATGCTGACTCCCCTACTGCTGCTACCTCCGCGGTCATCTAAGGCCCCGGAGGAAGCAGCAGGGCCTACTGGAACTGCGTCACAATCGCTCGCCATTCATTCCTATTTCTAGCACGCTCTCTTGCCTCTCTCACATCTATCCTCCTATCACCCAGAGCTTTCTTCACACCATCCATCCACCCAAACCTCGGCCTTCCTCTTGTACTTCTCCCCTCAACTCTTGCATTCATCACCTTCTTTAGCAGACAACCATTTTCCATTCTCTCAACATGGCCAAACCACCTCAACACATTCATATCCACTCTAGCCGCTAACTCATTTCTTACACCCGTTCTCTCTCTCACCACTTCGTTCCTAACCCTATCTACTCGAGATACACCAGCCATACTTCTCAGACACTTCATCTCAAACACATTCAATTTCTGTCTCTCCATCACTTTCATTCCCCACGACTCCGATCCATACATCACAGTTGGTACAATCACTTTCTCATATAGAACTCTCTTTACATTCATGCCCAACCCTCTATTTTTTACTACTCCCTTAACTGCCCCCAAAACTTTGCAACCTTCATTCACTCTCTGACGTACATCTGCTTCCACTCCACCATTTGCTGCAACAACAGACCCCAAGTACTTAAACTGATCCACCTCCTCAAGTAACTCTCCATTCAACATGACATTCAACCTTGCACCACCTTCCCTTCTCGTACATCTCATAACCTTACTCTTACCCACATTAACTCTCAACTTCCTTCTCTCACACACCCTTCCAAATTCTGTCACTAGTCGGTCAAGCTTCTCTTCTGTGTCTGCTACCAGTACAGTATCATCCGCAAACAGCAACTGATTTACCTCCCATTCATGGTCATTCTCGCCTACCAGTTTTAATCCTCGTCCAAGCACTCGAGCATTCACCTCTCTCACCACTCCATCAACATACAAGTCAAACAACCACGGCGACATCACACATCCCTGTCTCAGCCCCACTCTCACCGGAAACCAATCACTCACTTCATTTCCTATTCTAACACATGCTTTACTACCTTTGTATAAACTTTTCACTGCTTGCAACAACCTTCCACCAACTCCATATAACCTCATCACATCCCACATTGCTTCCCTATCAACTCTATCATATGCTTTCTCCAGATCCATAAACGCAACATACACCTCCTTACCTTTTGCTAAATATTTCTCGCATATCTGCCTAACTGTAAAAATCTGATTCATACAACCCCTACCTCTTCTAAAACCACCCTGTACTTCCAAGATTGCATTCTCTGTTTTATCCTTAATCCTATTAATCAGTACTCTACCATACACTTTTCCAACTACACTCAACAAACTAATACCTCTTGAATTACAACACTCATGCACATCTCCCTTACCCTTATATAGTGGTACAATACATGCACAAACCCAATCTACTGGTACCATTGACAACACAAAACACATATTAAACAATCTCACCAACCATTCAAGTACAGTCACACCCCCTTCCTTCAACATCTCAGCTTTCACACCGTCCATACCAGATGCTTTTCCTACTCTCGTTTCATCTAGTGCTCTCCTCACTTCCTCTATTGTTATCTCTCTCTCATTCTCATCTCCCATCACTGGCACCTCAACACCTGGAACAGCAGTTATATTTGCCTCCCTATTATCCTCAACATTCAGCAAACTTTCAAAATATTCCGCCCACCTTTTCCTTGCCTCCTCTCCTTTTAACAACCTTCCATTTCCATCTTTCACTGTCTCTTCAATTCTTGCGCCAGCCTTCCTTACTCTCTTCACTTCTTTCCAAAACTTCTTCTTATTCTCTTCATATGACTGACCCAATCCCTGACCCCACCTCAGGTCAGCTGCCCTCTTTGCCTCACGTACCTTGCGCTTTACTTCCACCTTTTTCTCTCTATATTTTTCATACTTCTCTATACTATTACTCTGCAGCCATTCTTCAAAAGCCCTCTTCTTCTCTTCCACTTTCACCTTCACTCCTTCATTCCACCATTCACTGCCCTTCCTCATGCTGCCTCCAACAACCTTCTTGCCACATACATCACTTGCAATCCCAACAAAATTTTCTTTTACTAACTTCCATTCCTCCTCTAAATTACCAGTTTCTCTTACTCCCACCTCATCATATGCCATTTTCAACCTTTCCTGATATTTACTTCTTACCCCCGGTTTTATTAGCTCTTCAATCCTCACTACCTCCCTTTTACATCCACCTACTCTATTCCCCCACTCTTTTGCTACAACTAATTTTCCTTCCACTAAAAAATGATCAGACATACCGTTAGCCATACCCCTAAACACGTGCACGTCTTTCAATCTTCCAAACATTCTTTTAGTTACCAACACATAATCCATTAATGCCCTTTCTACTACTCTTCCATTTGCCACTCTTACCCATGTATACTTATTCTTATCTTTCTTTTTAAAGAAGCTAGCACCTATTACCATCTCTTGTTCAACACACATGTCTACCAGTCTCTCACCACTCTCATTTTCACCTGGTACGCCATACTTACCAATGACACCTTCTACCTCTCCAGCGCCCACTCTAGCATTTAAGTCACCCATAACAACTACATAATTCCTTCTACCCAGTCCTTCTACACACCTAGTTAAATCATTCCAGAACTCATTCCGATCTTCTTCACTTTTCTCACTACCTGGCCCATACGCACTGACAAACGCCCAACATTCCCTACCCAACCTAACCCTTACCCACATTAACCTAGATGATATCTCCTTCCATTCCACTACTTTACCTGTCATCCATTCACTCAGCAATAACGCCACACCCTCTCTCGCTCTTCCCCTTTCAATCCCAGACACTCTACCAGACATTTCACCAAACATCACTTCACCCTTTCCTTTCATCTTTGTCTCACTCAAGGCCAATACATCCATCCTTCTACTTCTAAACATACTTCCAATCTCACATCTTTTACTCTCTATCGTACTACATCCACGCACATTTAAACACCCCAAAACTAGAGTGCGGGGAGCAGTCACTCTCCCCCCAGCTCCATCTCCTTGTCGATGTCTCGTAGGAATTTTTTACAGGAGAGGGGGTTCCCAGCCCCCTCGTCCCGTCCCTTTTAGTCGCCTCTTACGACACGCAGGGATAACGTTGGCGCTATTCTAATTTTTATATGCCCCCGCGGCCACAGGGGGCATATATTTATATACATATGATATATATATATATATATATATATATATATATATATATATATATATATATATATATATATACATATACATGTGTGTGTGTCTTTAAAATTGGAGTTTAATGAAAGATTGAAAAAGGCAAATCAGATAATGGCTAGGTTATTCAAAATTTGGAAATCAAATCGCTTGAAATTCCATATAAAAATCTGGCTATATATCATATTTAATGAGATTGGCTTTACTGTGTGGACATGAGTCGTGGAATGACAATGAAACAATATCCAACAGTTTTGTAAATTTGAGAATAAAGCCTTCAGAAGGATATTGGGACTTAAATGGCTGTACATGATTAGGAATGAAACTATAAGAGAGATTACTCGAGTGCAATATGTGAATGACATCATGTGGAAGGGTACATGAAGATGGTTTGGGCATGCTCTTCGCACTCCTCAGGAGAGATTAGTTCACCAAATATTTAACTGGGCTCCACAAGATACTAGAAAAGTTCAAAGACCCAAGCCTACATGGCTGAGACTATGACGCGTGAAGTGGGAGGAGATAAATGGAGAAGTATGGATTTAAAAGCTCAAGATAGAGACGAATGGCGAAATCTAACCGAGTCCCTTTGCGTCATTAAGCAAAGGGGAGAGGTTGTAGTCATACCCTGGTGAAAGGGCGGTACTCCCAGAGGTACACTCGGAAACCTCAGACTCTCAAATTGTACAACTGCAGTGTTGTAGTTAACAAAGGGGGGTGGGTGGGAAGGATTAAATCTGTGAGCGCGTGTGTGCATATCAATGTAAATATTGAAACGTCATTTTTGACAACTCTGGTAGGCTATATATACAGGGTGGGTGAAAAGTAGGATTACATTTAACAATAAGACATTTTATATTTAGTAGACATCTAGATTATACTTACATACATTATACATTTTACAATGAACATTTAATCTCTCATGAGCTAAAACTATATTTACATATGAAAAGTTATCGTGAAGGTGAAAAAAGACAATGACGTGACCGTACTTTTGCCACACCCTGTATAGTCAGTCACTTGCTCTGAGTATACGTAATATCAGGCGAAGTTTTCTACTTAAACTGTTAACGAAATCTGTTTCTCTCCGTCCGCTCATTCTAATCGTCCCTTGGATCTCACTCTATGATTATTGCAAGATAAGGACAATCTTAAAACGATTACTGTCATTAAACTCAGTGACACTTTACCGAAAGACAAGAAATTGTTAAAGACCGCAGCGGAAAGTGTGACAAAATACAAATTAACTTTTAAACGTCTTTTTTTCGAGTCACCGTTAGACCTACTGCTTATTTCTCTTTTTTATTCATTATTCATCCTATATTTTTCATAAGTAATCTATGAAAAGACAAAATCGGTGTGATGGAAAGAGGTATGGCGTGAAATTATCGTCGCATATACAGTGAAAATTCGCCCATAAACTTAGATGCTGTGATTTTATTTACCGAAAAGGGTAATCAATTAATTAAAAAGTAAGTTGTGATGATTTTTTTGCATTATTTGGTATATGGAAGACCTCTTGTGGTACTGAACCTTATAGAAAGTAGATAGGCCTAAGCACAATTTAACAACTCCGCTGACTGCGACCTTTGGGAAGGTTAGTACTTAACAATCATGAGTTTGTGAACAGCCGTCTGGAGCTTATTATATCTTGCATGAAATTTCCCTTATTTCATTAACTGGTTTAACTATATTAAATTTACAAAGCAAAACCCATTTCCAGAATAAGCTTTTACGAAGCAAAACCCATTTCCAGAATAAAGATTTACGAAGTAAAACCCATTTCTAGAATTGACATTTAAAAAGCAAACCCCATTTCTAGAATAAACGTTTACAAAGCAAAACCCATTTCCGGAATAAAACTAATTTCCAGAATTAACGTTTAAAAAGCAAACCTCATTTCCAGAATAAAAATTTAAGAAACAAAACCCATTTCCAGAATAAAAATTTAAGAAACAAAACCCATTTCCAGAATAACGATTTACAAAGCAAAACCCATTTCCAGAATAAAAATTTAAGAAACAAAACCCATTTCCAGAATAAAAATATACCAAACAAAACCCATTTCCAGATAAACAATTACGAAGTAAAACCCATTTCTAGAATTAACGTTTAAAAAGCAAACCCCAATTCTAGAATAGACATTTACAAAGCAAAACCCATTTCCAGAATAGATTTACAAAGCAAAACTCATTTCCAGAATAAAGATTTACAAAGCAAAACCCATTTCCAGAATAAAGATTTACCAAACAAAACCCATTTCCAGATTAAAGATTTACAAAGCAAAACCCATTTCCAGAATAAAAATTTAAGAAACAAAACCCATTTCCAGAATAACGATTTACAAAGCAAAACCCATTTCCAGAATAAAAATTTAAGAAACAAAACCCATTTCCAGAATAACGATTTACAAAGCAAAACCCCTTTCTAGAATAAAGATTTACCAAACAACCCCCATTTCCAGAATAACGATTTACAAAGCAAAACCCATTTCCAGAATAAAGATTTACCAAACAAAACCCATTTCCAGATAAACAATTATGAAGTAAAACCCATTTCTAGAATTAACGTTTAAAAAGCAAAACCCATTTCCAGAATAAAGATTTACAAAGCAAAACTCATTTCCAGAATAAAGATTTACAAAGCAAAACCCATTTCCAGAATAAAGATTTACCAAACAAAACCC
>NC_090725.1:80909704-80912204 GCF_036898095.1 Palaemon carinicauda
ATTTATCCCTAGATTTGGGGAATTTTGAAGCTTGAGGGGGATATTCTGTACAAATTTCCATGAAGGAGAAACGAAGATAAGGGAATTTTGAAGCCTGAGGGGGATATTCTGTACAAATTTCCATGAAGGAGAAACAAAGATAAGGGAATTTTGAAGCCTGAGGGGGATATTCTGTACAAATTTCCATGAAGGAGAAACAAAGATAAGGGAATTTTGAAGCCTGAGGGGGATATTCTGTACATATTTCCATGAAGGAGAAACGAAGATAAGGGAATTTTGAAGCCTGAGGGGGATATTCTGTACAAATTTCCATGAAGGAGAAACGAAGATAAGGGAATTTTGAAGCCTGAGGGGGATATTCTGTACAAATTTCCATGAAGGAGAAACGAAGATAAGGGAATTTTGAAGCCTGAGGGGGATATTCTGTACAAATTTCCATGAAGGAGAAACGAAGATAAGGGAATTTTGAAGCCTGAGGGGGATATTCTGTACAAATTTCCATGAAGGAGAAACGAAGATAAGGGAATTTTGAAGCCTGAGGGGGATATTCTGTACAAATTTCCATGAAGGAGAAACGAAGATAAGGGAATTTTGAAGCCTGAGGGGGATATTCTGTACATATTTCCATGAAGGAGAAACGAAGATAAGGGAATTTTGAAGCCTGAGGGGGATATTCTGTACAAATTTCCATGAAGGAGAAACAAAGATAAGGGAATTTTGAAGCCTGAGGGGGATATTCTGTACAAATTTCCATGAAGGAGAAACAAAGATAAGGGAATTTTGAAGCCTGAGGGGGATATTCTGTACAAATTTCCATGAAGGAGAAACAAAGATAAGGGAATTTTGAAGCCTGAGGGGGATATTCTGTACAAATTTCCATGAAGGAGAAACAAAGATAAGGGAATTTTGAAGCCTGAGGGGGATATCCTGTACAAATTTCCATGAAGGAGAAACAAAGATAAGGGAATTTTGAAGCCTGAGGGGGATATTCTGTACAAATTTCCATGAAGGAGAAACAAAGATAAGGGAATTTTGAAGCCTGAGGGGGATATTCTGTACAAATTTCCATGAAGGAGAAACAAAGATAAGGGAATTTTGAAGCCTGAGGGGGATATCCTGTACAAATTTCCATGAAGGAGAAACAAAGATAAGGGAATTTTGAAGCCTGAGGGGGATATCCTGTACAAATTTCCATGAAGGAGAAACAAAGATAAGGGAATTTTGAAGCCTGAGGGGGATATTCTGTACAAATTTCCATGAAGGAGAAACAAAGATAAGGGAATTTTGAAGCCTGAGGGGGATATTCTGTACAAATTTCCATGAAGGAGAAACGAAGATAAGTAAACCTTCATATAGTTACAATAAGTTTGCTTCCACTTATATGAAGTATACCGAGTAATTTCTATATTAGTAAATCCTACAGGATCAGAAGAAAATATATTTCTGGAAATGGGATATTTTGGGTTGTTTTGGGGATTATTATGATTATTATTACTATCCAAGCTACAACCCTAATTGGAAAAGCAAGATGCTATAAGCCCAGGGGCTCCAATAGGGAAAAATAGCCCAGTGAGGAAAGGAAATAATGAGTTCTGGGGATTATTAGACTAACCGATCTGGCAACACTGTTTAGTTGGAGTTTGGTCATCAATGGCAAGTCTACTCAAAGTTACGAGTGTGTTGTTTTGGCTAATGACGTAATCATCATATTGCCATAAATGATTTACGAGAAAATCTTACGTATCTACAGGAGCATGATGACCTTGTAGGTTAGAGTTCTCATGCTTGAGGGTACACCCAGGCACACTATTCTATCTTACTTCTCTTCCTCTTGTTTTGTTAAAGTTTTCATAGTTTATATAGGAAATATTTACCTTAACGTTGTAACTGTTCTTAAAATATATTTTTCCTTGTTTCCTTTCCTCACTGGGCTATTTTCCCTGTTGGGGCCCCTGGGCTTATATCATCCTGCTTTTCGAATTAGGGTTGTAGCTTAGCACACACACACACACACACACACACACACACACACACATATATATATATATATATATATATATATATATATATATGAATATATATATATATATATATATATATATATATATATATATATATATATATATATATATATATATATATATATATATATATATATATATATATATATATATATATATATATATTATCTTCTCTGAAATTATCAAAATGCAGTGCACTATTTAAAAGTTTTCTTTTTTATAACATTTTTTTTTTTTTTACTGATGAGGAGACATATTGAGGTTTTTTGGAAGGTCTTATTATTTCTTATAAATCATGTGGTATTCAGTCCCCCTCAAAAAATTCTTCCACCCAGGGCAACCCCCACCCTCCCTCACAGCCCCACCCCTGACCCACCAAATATTAACCGCACTCCCAACAATTTTTACATTATCAATTATGTGACACTCGTATTTCTTTCAACTATCAAATTGTAAAATGCACTTTTCACTACATTGAA
>NC_090725.1:80922204-80937204 GCF_036898095.1 Palaemon carinicauda
CAACCCTCCACTGAAGTCGAGTGAACTACTTCTCGGGCGGGTCCATATTAATCATCTAACGAAACATTTTCATTATAACTTATACAATTCTTTGATTGTAGCATCTTCCAAATCATATGATCTTGTGAAAAGTAATGTCTTTAGTTTCTTCTTAAATTCAATTGCTCCCTTTAGGTCCTTCATTTCGATCACGAAATACTGTAAAATAGTTTTAAGTATCTCCCACTGTTTGGAAAACCCATTTACCAGTTCATGTTTTGCGTAGTCATTCGAAAAAAAGGTACTGTACGATTGTGTCATGTTTTTTTCTTCGAATTTTCCTGGCACTTACCCGAATCCTATATTGTGTTCTATTAAGGGAAGTCTTGAGAGGCCAAATATGGATACGTGTGAGAAATGCGTAGGGTAGGATTTTTTATGTACGGTTCATAGTTTAGGGAGTTAACCAGAAATCGATGTCACACACACACACACACACACACACACACACTCATCTTTGGATAATTTGAGTATTCGTACATGAAAGCATGTCCAGCCATACGTTATTCGTACATAGATCATTAATTCTCCAAATCATGACTTTACGACGTGTATATATCTAACCTAAAAAGAGAAATTGGAAAAACTGCTATTGTGATGGTGCAGTTAAGAAACGGTAAACCAACTTCAAGTCACAATTAGTATCTGCAGAACAGGAGAGCTATAGAACGTATAAATGGGTAAGGCTTTTATGACGGCCCGAGAGAAGGTTGTGACTCAAAGGCAGGTTGAAAGCAATTGGGTAATTTATTATAGAACACTCTCCTTTATATAAAAATCCTCAAGCTAACAGGAAATTTCATGTTCGAGAAACAGACAGTGTTACAGAGGAAATTGAAAGCAACTGAGTAATTTATTATAGAACACTCTCCTTTATATAAAAAACCTCAAGCTAACAGGAAATTTCATGTTCGAGAAACAGACAATGTTACAGAGGAAAAACGCAGATATGTTTATTCTGGTTCTTTTTAGTGCGAGGGAAGAGCGAAGATGCAAGCATAATATATACAAAATGAATTATGTACGATCGTGTGACACACGGTTGGTACACATTACAGCAGGGAGGGAGAACGGCGAGTGTGGGTCTCTCTCTCTCTCTCTCTCTCTCTCTCTCTCTCTCTCTAAAGTTTGCTTGTGTAAGTTCAGCCGTGGAACCTTCGACTTATCCTGTAGCGCGTAGGCTAAGCGAGAAAAGAAACTAGGGAGAACCGGTAAGCCCTTTGATGGCCTTTGTAGTTGATTATGTATGTGATAGTTAGTCGATATATGTGGCTCAGCTTATTATTATTATTATTATTATTATTACTAGCCAAGCTACAACCCTAGTTGGAAAAGCAAGATGCTATAAGCCCAGGGGCCCCAATAGGGAAAAATAGCCCAGTGAGGAAAAGAAATAAGGAAATAAATAAATGAAGAGAACAAATTAACAATAAATCATTCTAAAAAAGGCAACAACGTCAAAACAGATATGTCCTATATAAACTATTAACAACGTCAAAAATAAATATGTCATATATAAACAATAAAAAGACTCATGTCCGCCTGGTCAACGAAAAAGCATTTGCTCCAACTTTGAACTTTTGAAGTTCTACTGATTCAACTACCTGATTAGGAAGATCCTTCCACAACTTGGTAACAGCTGGAATAAAACTTCTAGAGTACTGTGTAGTATTGAGCCTCAGGATGGAGAAGGCCTGGCTATTAGAATTAACTGCTTGCCTAGTATTACGAACAGGATAGAATTGTCCAGGGAGATCTGAATGTAAAGGATGGTCAGAGTTATGAAAAACCTTATGCTTAAGTGAGAATTAGATAATGAAGAAAACTGTAAATGTTTACTTGTGCACCGTATACGATAACGTTATTTTTTTTCCGTAATATTACGAAAAATGTTTCTAGACGGGGTGAAACCTTATTTTATCAGGGTTGGGGACATAGTATACTTGATTAGTCGAACATAATATTTTTTTATCACTAATATGAAGTTATCTTGAAGCTAGACATCCAGAAGTTTTATTCCAGCTGTTACCAAGTTGTGGAATGATCTTCCTAATCGCGTAGTTGAATCAGTAGAACTTCAAAAGTTCAAATTTGGAGCAAATGCTTTTTTGTTGACCAGGCGGACATGAGTCTTTTTATAGTTTATATATGACATATTTGTTTTTGGACGTTGTTAATAGTTTATAAATGACATATCTGTTTTGACGTTGTTGCCTTTTTTAGAATGATTTATTGTTAATTTGTTCTCTTCATTTATTTATTTCCTTATTTCCTTTCCTCACTGGGCTATTTTATAAATGACATACCTGTTTTGACGTTGTTGCCTTTTTCAGAATGAGTTATTGCTAATTTGTTCTCTTCATTTATTTATTTCCTTATTTCCTTTCCTCGCTGGGCTATTTTATAAATGACATATCTGTTTTGACGTTGTTGTCTGTTTTAGAATGATTTATTGTTAATTTGTTCTCTTCATTTATCTATTTCCTTATTTCCTTGCCTCACTGGGCTATTTTTCCCTATTGGGGCCCCTGGGCTTATAGCATCTTGCTTTTCCAACTAGGGTTGTTGCTTGGATAGTAATAATACATACATATACCAAGGCACTTCCCCCAATTTTGGGGGGTAGCCGACATCAACAAAATGAAACAAAACAAAAAGGGGACCTCTACTCTCTACGTTCCTCCCAGCCTAACAAGGGACTCAACCGAGTTCAGCTGGTACTGCTAGGGTGTCACAGCCCACCCTCCCACATTATCCACCACAGATGAAGCTTCATAATGCTGAATCCCCTACTGCTGCTACCTCTCCTTAGTATCCCATTTTCAAGAGTTGAAATGTTAAACCTGGTAGTAACAAATATTTTTTTCGAAGTTATCCTTTTTGGTGGCAGAATTTCCCCTTCTCTATAATGACCAGTAATTATGCTGCCGACCCCCTCCTGATTAGATAATTCATGTGAACTAGGGATCGTCTGTGCAATTTAGCTGTAATCAGCCGTCTTCCTAATTACAGCTTATGACACTTTTTTTTCTTTTTTTTTTAATCTTGAGAGAAGAAATTTTTGGTAAGGTTCAAGATAAAGACAAATACGAGATGTCTCGTGGATATTATTATTATTATTATTATTATTATTATTATTATTACTACTATCCAAGCTACAACCATAGTTGGAAAAGCAAGATGCTATAAGCCCGGGGGGTCCAATAGGGAAAAATAGCCCAGTGAGGAAAGGAAATAAGGAAATAAATAAATGAAGAGAACAAATTAACAATAAATCATTCTAAAAAAAATTAATGTCAAAAATACATGTCATATATAAACTATTAACAACGTCCAAAAACAAATATGTCATATATAAACTATAAAAAGACTCATGTCCGCCTGGTCAACAAAAAAGCATTTGCTCCAACTTTGAACTTTTGAAGTTCTACTGATTCAACTACCCTATTAGGAAGATCATTCCACAACTTGGTAACAAATTGCAAGAATATTCCTAGTTCATATTACATTTGAAGGTTTAAAGGCTGCTCATGAATGGCAGAGGCAAGGGATAGTGACTTTGCCCTATCAAGCTGGACAATGCCCTAGAGACGGACCATATATACATATGATCAACGCCCAAGCCCCCTCTCCATCCAAGCTAGGACTCATCAGGTAGACCTATAAGCTCCCCGAACCCCTCATCCTTAGCTCACAATGATGGTGAGGTTGCAACGACCAAAGGAACTGATAAGTTTGAGTTATGCTGCACCGAGACTCTTCAATGACCTTCCACTCGATGTCAAGGATAGCAAAAATGTAGCAGCTTTCAAGAAAAACCTGAAGACTTATCTTTTTAAAAAGTGATATAATTGTGACCTGAAAACTATTAAGCCTGAATACTAATGCTAGCGAAATAACTGATAATGATACAGAGCAAAATATTAACTGGAAAGAAATTATTTTCACACACCAAGGCCCGCCTGAACAAACCTTTAGTGTCTGATAGAGGGCGAGAAATAAACCCGTAAAAGTAAAGTAAAAGTAAGTAAGTAAGGAAGGACTCGAACCCCTGCCTGGCGTTCACCAGTCGGGGACATTACCACATCGGCCCCCACAACCCATAATTACTTTTACTTACTTACTTTTACGGGTTTATTTCTCGCCCTCCATCAGACACTAAAGGTCTGTTCAGGCGGGCCTTGGTGTGTGAAAATAATTTCTTTCCAGTTAATATTTTGCTCTGTATCATTATCAGTTATTTCGCTAGCATTTGTATTCAGGCTTAATAGTTTTCAGGTCACTATTATAACACTTTCTAAAAAAATAAGTCTTCAGGTTTTTCTTGAAACCTGCCACATTTTTGCTATTCTTGACATCGAGTGGAAGGTCGTTGAAGAGTCTCGGTGCAGCATCCACGGAACCAAACCAGGCATTGAAGTTTTTTTTTCATGCATAGTACAGTTATGGAAAGTAGATAGAAGCCATAAAACAAGACAGATCTAATGTAATTTGGTTGGATTCGTGTGTCAATGGCAGTAGCTACCTACTCTGACTTCTTGCAGACCAAGACTGAAAGCAAATATGATTCATTCATTCATTTCAATCCTCTAAACATATTTTAGTCGATTGTTCTGTTTTTAATCTTCAGAGGAGGACACATTTACTCCAGGACAAACCTTTAAGAGATATACTGGGGGAAAACTGTAATACCCTGAACTTGAGAAAATTGATACAAAGTATTGGGTTATATTACGAGCTATAATTGATTTTATTAATTTATTTATTTTACCTTTTTAATCCCTATTTATTTTACATCTAGATTTTATTGTATGAAAGTGTTGCGATTTGTATTAAAGGTTAAAATGATACTAAATGGTGTGAGTATACAGATATGATTGAATGATTTACGTTATATAGCGCTGAATGGCCTTTGATGCCCCAGTGCTTGGCTTAATGCCTAAATCCTATATTCAATTCAATTAAATTCTTATGCTTTATTGTGCTTCAGAAGCACAAAATTCTGGTCCTTGGAACAGACCTTAGAGTTTGGAATTTAGCTAGACTTTAATCTAGGTTTAAAATCTTTGGAACAGACCCTAGAGTTTGGAATTTAGCCAGACTTTAATCTAGGTTTAAAATCTTTGGAACAGACCTTAGAGTTTGGAATTTAGCCAGACTTTAATCTAGGTTTAAAATCTTTGGAACAGACCTTAGAGTTTGGAATTTAGCTAGACTTTAATCTAGGTTTAAAATCTTTGGAACAGACCTTAGAGTTTGGAATTTAACTAGACTTTAATCTAGGTTTAAAATCTTTGGAACAGACCTTAGAGTTTGGAATTTAGCTAGACTTTAATCTAGGTTTAAAATCTTTGGAACAGACCTTAGAGTTTGGAATTTAGCTAGACTTTAATCTAGGTTTAAAATCTTTGGAACAGACCTTAGAGTTTGGAATTTAGCTAGACTTTAATCTAAGTTTAAAATCTTTGGAACAGACCTTAGAGTTTGGAATTTAGCTAGACTTTAATCTAGGTTTAAAATCTTTGGAACAGACCTTAGAGTTTGGAATTTAGCGAGACTTTAATCTAGGTTTAAAATCTTTGGAACAGACCTTAGAGTTTGGAATTTAACTAGACTTTAATCTAGGTTTAAAATCTTTGGAACAGACCTTAGAGTTTGGAATTTAACTAGACTTTAATCTAGGTTTAAAATCTTTGGAACAGACCTTAGAGTTTGGAATTTAACTAGACTTTAATCTAGGTTTAAAATCTTTGGAACAGACCTTAGAGTTTGGAATTTAGCCAGACTTTAATCTAGGTTTAAAATCTTTGGAACAGACCTTAGAGTTTGGAATTTAGCTAGACTTTAATCTAGGTTTAAAATCTTTGGAACAGACCTTAGAGTTTGAAATTTAGCCAGACTTTTATCTAAGTTTAAAATCTTTGGAACAGACCTTAGAGTTTGGAATTTAGCTAGACTTTAATCTAGGTTTAAAATCTTTGGAACAGACCTTAGAGTTTGGAATTTAGCTAGACTTTAATCTAGGTTTAAAATCTTTGGAACAGACCTTAGAGTTTGGAATTTAGCGAGACTGGAACAGACCTTAGAGTTTGGAATTTAGCGAGACTGGAACAGACCTTAGAGTTTGGAATTTAGCTAGAATTTAATCTAGGTTTAAAATCTGGAATGAACAAGTGCTGGAAGGCTCGTCCACAAAGTAGGTTACTCGAGATTTCAAAGAAACTTCTTTTGAGTGTTAAAGAGCTTTCAAAATAACTCGAGATGAACTTGACAAGGGTGGAATGAGTCTGTCTTAAGTGTACTGCTCTAGAGCTCTTGTTCGTCCTTGTATTACTCTTATTCTTATGTAAGCGAATAGGATTTGTCGGAAGTGCACCTTATTTTTTTTTATTTGCCTTCCTCTGGAGGAAAGTTGGTTCTAGCAATTGTAAGATGCGGCGCTTTTGTTGTGAAGGACACTCCAAAATCAAACCATTGTTCTCTAATCTTGGGTAGTGCCATAGCCTCTGTGCCATGGTCTTCCACTGTCTTGGGTTAGAGTTCTCTTGCTTGAGGGTGCACTCGGGCACACTTTTCTATCTTATATCTTATAGCTCTTCCTCTTGTTTTTTAAAGTTTTTATAGTTTATAAAGTGATATTTATTTTAATGTTGGTGCTCGTCTTAAAATATTTAATTTTTCCTTGTTCCCTTTCCTCACTGAGCTATTTTCCCTGTTGGAGCACCTGGGCTTATAGCATCCTGCTTTTCCAACTAGGGTTGTAGCCTAGCAAGTAATAATAATAATAATAATAATAATAATAATAATAATAATAATATGATTTCGTATTGATTTCATTTTGTATGCATTTGTCATATGTTGGCCTGTGCGTTATCCTCATAATTACACTTTATTGTAATTAAGAACTATCCAATACCTCATCAGTTTTTTCAAGTAACCAAATTGTTGCCCTGAGGCCTTTTGAGATTTACATAACCAGTTAGGAAGGAGAATTTCATGGAATTTATATCGTAAATTGTATAGAAAACCAAAGGCCTTTGAGATTTACATAACCAGTTAGAAAGGACAATTTCATAGAATTTATATCGTAAATTGTATAGAAAACCAAAGGCCTTTGAGATTTACATAACCAGTTAGAAAGGACAATTTCATAGAATTTATATCGTAAAATTGTATAGAAAACCAAAGGCCTTTGAGATTTACATAACCAGTTAGAAAGGACAATTTCATAGAATTTATATCGTAAATTGTATAGGAAACCAAAGGCCTTTGAGATTTACATAACCAGTTAGAAAGGACAATTTCATAGAATTTATATCGTAAAATTGTATAGAAAACCAAAGGCCTTTGAGATTTACATAACCAGTTAGAAAGGACAATTTCATGGAATTTATATCGTAAAATTGTATAGAAAACCAAAGGCCTTTGAGATTTACATAACCAGTTAGAAAGGACAATTTCATAGAATTTATATCGTAAATTGTATAGAAAACCAAAGGCCTTTGAGATTTACATAACCAGTTAGGAAGGACAATTTCATAGAATTTATATCGTAAAATTGTATAGAAAACCAAAGGCCTTTGAGAATTACATAACCAGTTAGAAAGGACAATTTCATAGAATTTGTATCGTAAATTGTATAGAAAACCAAAGGCCTTTGAGATTTACATAACCAGTGAGAAAGGACAATTTCATAGAATTTATATCGTAAAATTGTAATGAAAACCAATAGTTTGATTTCATTAAAGCTTATGAGCCCCTATCTCAAAGACTGTGTACTCCCAAGATCCCCCAACCATATTTGGTTGCCCAAACAATTGGGGAATGCTTGATGTGGGCAGGTGATACCAAGGGTGATACATCGGACGGGAAGTCACTACCTCCCTCTTTCCAACACACACACGATTGCCTTGTAGGGGTTCCTTTCGCTGTAGGGCAAATCCTTTTCCTCTGAGTCATAGGGTATCCTCAGGACCTATGGGTCCTGGGTATCCTATACGTCTTGGAGTATTTCAAGACTGTTGTCCATCCGGGAGTTTGTCCTCTAGCTGGCCTTTCATTGTACGTTGATCGGTTTTCAAGAAAATATTACACACTTGAAGAACGAAAGAAAAATTCTTTCCTATGAGTCATAGGGTATCCTATACGTCTTGGAGTATTTCAAGACTGCTGTCCATCCGGGAGTTGGTCCTCTAGCTGGCATTTCATTGTACGTTGATCGGTTTTCAAGGAAATATTACACACTTAAAGAACGAAAGAAATAAAGTTATGAAATTAAGAACCACCAATCAGAATTGTACGGCTTTATAAGGCATCTAAGTCCGTGTCGGTACGACATTTGAAATCAAAATTAAGTAAATTAAAAGGAAAAGTTTCTTGGCCTGGTGGAATATTGTTGTTAAAAGAAATTAGACCATCATTTGTTTCTTTAATAATCTTTTTGTCTTAGCGTTTTCATACTCGCACAATTATTATCGTTCTGCCAATGACAACTGACCGCGTTCATTTTTTAATATACCATTTAGGTGTTGTTTAATTTATTCAGATTAGGAGCTTTTGCTTGATCAACTTCTACAAGTGATCGACCGTGAATAAGGCCCCTGATGGTGTAACGAAAATTCTAAAGAACTGTCTGTCGCTAAACTTCTCTAACAATTAGTAAATAAGAAAATTACCCCTTTTCCAATACAATCCTTAAACATATTGTTTCCACAAGTTTGTTAATATACCTCTCTCTCTCTCTCTCTCTCTCTCTCTCTCTCTCTCTCTCTCTCTCAATATTTTTAAAATTTTACTTGAATATATATATCCTAGATTTTTACAATCCAATTATTGTGAATTTTATGTAAATAATTTATATTGTTATGTAACAGAATAACCATTTTATAATGGAATAAAGGTTTTTGACTTTGACTCTCTCTCTCTCTCTCTCTCTCTCTCTCTCTCTCTCTCTCTCTCTGAGGTTATACATACATACATATACCAAGGCACTTCCCCCAATTTTGGGGAGTAGCTGACATCAACAAAATAAACAAAAACAAAAAAGGGGACCTCTACTCTCTACGTTCCTCCCAGCCTAACAAGGGACTCAACCGAGTTCAGCTGGTACTGCTAGGGTGCCACAGCCCACCCTCCCACATTATCCACCACAGATGAAGCTTCATAATGCTTGAATCCCCTACTGCTGCTACCTCCGCGGTCATCTAATGGCATGGAGGAGGTTATATGAGATATATTATGGTGTTTAGTAATGGAATTACTTCCAATAAGTGTTGTGTCAAAGGGTTTTAAGGACGCTGTAGGCTAATTATTGAATCTTTACAGCATCCTGTCATTCCCTCACTTTCTAGCCTTACACTTTCCTCTCTCTCTCTCACTCTCCTCACTCTCTCTCTCCTCACTTTCTAGTCTTACTTCTCTCTCTCTCTCTCTCTCTCTCTCTCACTTTCTAGCCTTACACTTCTCTCTCTCTCTCTCTCTCTCTCTCTCTCCTCACTTTCTAGTCTTACACTTTCTCTCTCTCTCTCTCTCTCTCTCTCACTTTCTAGCCTTACACTTCTCTCTCTCTCTCTCTCTCTCTCTCTCTCTATCTCTCTAGCCTTACACTTCTCTCTCTCTCTCTCACTCTTCTAGCCTTACACTTCTCTCTCTCTCTCTCTCTCTAGCCTTACACTTTTCTCTCTTTCTCTCTCTCTCTAGCCTTACACTTCTCTCTCTCTCTCTCTCTTCATCTCTCCTCTCTCTCTCTCTCACTCTCCACAAAGCTTCCCTTTCCCTGTCTGGCTGTTTCGACCTCTTCAAATTTTTTTACGCCACAGTACAATTGTGGGAGTTTTTCACTTGCTACTCCTTGGTGCTGCCCCCCCCTCCCCCCCCCCGGGCCACTAGCGCTAGGGTCGTGTAGCCTAAATTCGTATTATCCGAGCTTGTCATTTTGGTATTATGATGAACATGGTAATTCCAGACTAATACTATTGAAAATGTATATGTAGGCCAAAGATGAATTAAATGTTTTGGGGTGATAGTTATTCGGCACTGCGGTTTAGTATGGGTTAAATCAATCTCTCTCTCTCTCTCTCTCTCTCTCTCTCTCTCTCTGTATGTGTACCTGGGTGTCATAATAAAGAGAGACATTCTCTTCTCTCTCTCTCTCTCCTCTCCTCTCTCTCTCTGTGTACCTGGGTGTCATAATAAAGAGACATTCTCTCTCTCTCTCTCACTCTCTCTCTCTCTCTCTCTCTCTCTCTCTCTCTCTCTGTATGTGTACCTGGGTGTCATAAAATGTAGCATTTTTTTTGAGTCAAGAGAGACACTTTGGGTATGATTCAGTAGGTATGATTCAAGGTTAAGTGATTCATGCTATCGTGGGAGGAACCTGTTTCGCTGCCTTTTGGTATGATTCAGGGTACAGCTATTTACGAGGGTGATTTAGCCCTTTTAGCTCGGAAAGGTTTCCTGATCGCTGATTGGTTGGACAAGATCATTCTAAACCAATCAGCGATCAGGAAACTTTTCCGAGCTAAAAGGGCACCGCTGCGAGTCGGTGCAAATCTGCCTCGCTAAAAGAAATGGACTATATACTCTCGCCTTTCTTCCTATAGTCATTTTTTTTTTAGCGAGGCAGATTTGCACCGACTCGCAGCGGTGCCCTTTTAGCTCGGAAAGGTTTCCTGATCGCTGGTTGGTTGGACGAGATCATTCTAACCAATCAGCGATCAGGAAACTTTTTCGAGCTAAAAGGGCACCGTTGCGAGTCGGTGCAAATATGACTCGCTAAAAGAAATGGACTATATACTCTCGCCTTTCTCCTATAGTCAATTTTTTTTAGTGAGGCAGATTTGCACCGACTATCAAGGGTGCCCTTTTAGCTCGGAAAAGTTGCTTGATCGCTGATTGGTTAAAATTATCTTGTCCAACCAATCAGCGATCAGGAAAGTTTTCCGAGCTAAAGGGGTACCGCTGCGAGTCGGTACAAATCTACCTCGCTAAAAAAAAATGGACTAATATACTCTCGCCTTTCAAGTTTAAAGGTCGCTCATGAATGGCAGAGGCAAGGGACAGTGACATTGCCCTAGCAATCAGGACAATGCCCTAGAGACTGACCATATATGATCAGCGCCCAATCCTCCTCTCCACCCAAGCTAGGACCAGGGAGGGCCAGGCAGTGGCTGCTCATGACTCAACAGATAGACCTATAGGCTCCCCCAAACCCCCCCAACCTTAGCTCACAAGGATGGTAAGGTTGCAGACACTAATGGCACTAACGAGTCTGAGCAGGACTCGAACCCCCGACTGGCAAACACCAGGCAGAGACGTCACCAATCAGGCCTTGTGTCGAAGGAATGGATACACATTCCCAAGAAGGTCTTTTGTTTACATTCTTCACTAACTGACCGAGGAGTGATTTTTAGTTTTAATCGAATATGCATCTGCTGTTCTCTTGGTAATGATTGTACGGAATTGTTAATTACACACACACACACACACTCACAACATATATATATATATATATATAGATAATGTTGTGTATATATGTATATATATATATATATATAATGTGTATATATATATGTGTGTATATATATATATATATATATACACACACACACACACACAATGTTTGTAGAGGATTGGATACTGTGGGTCATATCAGCATGTAATATCACTTGTTACACAAGTGATGAAATTGAAATTTGCCTGATCAGATCAGAATGATTTTTCTATCATGAATCATTGCATCCTATTTAATTGAGAAATGCAAATGCTAGATTAATGGTTGTTCAATTGATGGTTGTTCAATGAATGGTTGTTCAACTGGTGCATGTGTGTGGGTTGTTGATAAAGAAGGAAAGTGAAAAACGTTGTATGAGGAACAGGATAAGCGAACAAAGTCAGCCAGGCGGGGCATTATTTTCAAGGTCAACAAAGCCTTCCCCGCGCATCGGGAGATGCCAGTTTGTCTTATTCCTAGGCAGTGTTGCCAGGTTTTCTAGATGAAAAAAAGGCCAACTTCTAATGAACAGAAGCTCTAAAAGGCCGAATATATAGTATTTAAGGCCCGCCTTGTTTCATATTACTGAAGGGCAAGCAATTAAAAAAAAAAAGCCAAATTGTAGATTTTATGGCATGATAAAGGCCTAACTGGCAACTCTCAACAGAAGCTCTAAAATACCAATCCATTAATAGAAAAAGTCCAAATATATAGTATTCAAGGCCCGCCTTGTTTTATATCACTGAAGGGCAAACAATTAAAAAAAAAGCCAAATTGTAGATTTTATGGCATGATAAAGGCCTAACTGGCAACTCTCAACAGAAGCTCTAAAATACCAATTCATTAATAGAAAAAGGCCAAATATATAGTCTTTAAGGCCCACCTTGTTTCATATTACTGAAGGGCAAGCAATTAAAAAAAAAGCCAAATTGTAGATTTTATGGCATGATAAAGGCCTAACTGGCAACCCTGCTCCTAGGATTATAATCTTCTATCAATATACATGATGTCTATTTCAATGGTATGAATTTGGTCTGCGTGACTTATGAATCCATATTGTGTTATGGGAAATTTATATGTAATAATGTTGTAAGGACATAACTTCCTCCGTCGTCCAGCAATTTCACCGAATTCTCTTATTTTATTTAAATTCTCCTTTCGCCACACTGTGGCTAACTGTATATATTTATTCCTCTCCCTCAGAGCTACAATTTCATGTATTTATTATTTCATTACCTATTTCTATTGACTTGTAATTCAAGTATGTGTGCTTGTCTCACTGTCCTTACAATTTCATAACTTCGAGTTGATGGAAGGGATTACATTACATCCATATAAGTACCATGTTCTTGTGTACTTATCTTGGTTTAAGGTTAACGTTGTATTATTGTTTGAAAGCGATTTTATAACTTCGAGTTGATGAAGGGGTTACATTACATAAATATACAGTAAGTATCAGGTTCTAGTGTACTTATCTAGGTTTTAGGTTAACGTTGTTTAATTGTTTGAAAGCGAATATGGAGAATCAAAACCACTCGCAGATATGTGTGTGTGTGTGTGTGTGTATTGGCTCGCCAGGGCAACTCTTTCTAGCCATCGTCGTGTGTGTGTTGTTTGCTTTCCTAACGTAAGAGTCGACGGCGGGAAGGAAGGTTTGCCTGGGCCCCTGGCAGGATGCCCAAAGTTGGTGTGTGGATGTCGGCGCTTCTATAAACATTCCTGAACCTTCGTTTTATTCATTTTTACCGCTGCCTGATGCCTGTATCCTTGTCCGCCCACTAATGCATTACTTGAGTACGTGTTACTATATATTTATGTACGGTATATGATTGCGTGTGTGAATACAAAACTGAGATTACCAAACAATTCTTCTTCACCCAAGGGGTTAACTTCTGCACTGTAATTGTCCAATGGCTACTTTCCTCTTTGTAAGGGTAGAAGAGACTCTTTAGCTATGGTAAGCAGCTCTTCTAAGAGAAGGACACTCCAAATCAAATCATTGCTCTCTAGTCTTGGGTAGTTGCCATAGCCTCTGTACCATGGTCTTCCACTGTTTGGGTTAGAGTTCTCTTGCTTGAGGGTACACTCGGGCATACTATTTTATCTCGTTTCTCTTCCTCTTGTTTAGTTAAGTTTTCATAGTTTACATAGGAAATATTTATTTTAATGTCATTGTTCATAAAATACATTATTTTTCCTTGTTTCCTTTCCTCACTGGCTATTTTCCCTGTTTGGGCCTCTGGGCTTATAGCATTTTGCTTTTCCAACTAGGGGTGTAGCTCAGCAAGTAATAATAATAATAATAATAATAATAATAATAATAATAATATATTGTGTAACATAGCAGGGATAGTTTGTCTCAAATCCAAGTTCATATACCGGTACGTAAATTTTAAATTGATATGTACAGTATTTACCGGTGAAAACAATCTTCTTTCTCGTTAGTGTTCATCTACCGACTAGATTTATTCAAGTTCATGGGCATAAGTTTGAAATCTTGGCCAGCAAATAGCATTATCAGAAATTCATTTTCCTATTCATTTCTCGTATCGCGCTGTCCAGTCTCTCTAAACTTTTCCTTCATGCTGCAAATGCTGGATGTTCCACTTGTTGCATTCGGGTGTTGTATGCCCCAAGGTTTCAGTGCCAGGGTCTTCTAGCCTATATTTATAAATCCAGTTTAAATGTATTTTGTGAATACATTATTTTATTCTTGGAAAAATTTACTCTTGTTTTTCCTCCTGACTTTATCAGGCTTGTTTTTCCTCCTGACTTTATCAGGCTTGTTTTTCCTCCTGACTTTATCAGGCTTGTTTTTCCTCCTGACTTTATCAGGGAAAATCTGCTATTTGTGAATACATTATTTTATTCTTGGAAAATTTTACTTCTGTTTTTCCTCCTGACTTTATCAGGAAAATCTGCTATTTTCACTGAAATTCAACCGTGGATTTCACTCTCATAGCTTTAATGAAAAGAATCATTAGTTTTCAGTATGAGATTTTCTTTTATAGACAACTTTGTTCCTTTTCATCGTGAAGAGCTTTTTCTCTTTCTCGTTTCCCTCATTTTTTTTCTTTTTTTTTTTGGAAACTTCGTCGTTATGTTGGGGATATTCGATTTCTTATCTATTGTGAAAATGTTTGGTCAATATTGGGCTTATCACAATGGAGATGATGCAGAGGGAAAATATACATATGATTAAAAAAAAATTCCTACAAAAAACAATAAATGTTTTCTTACAATTAGACATTTCAGTTCGTTTATATTGAGGAAATAAAACTAATTATTGTAATGAAATTATTTTTTTAAATTATTTTTTCTCAGAGAGAGAGAGAGAGAGTGCCTATCCCAGTTCTCTCTCTCTCTCTCTCTCTCTCTCTCTCTCTCTCTCTCTCTCTCTCTCTCTCTCTCTCTCTCTCTCTCTTTGTTCTTATTTTGTTTCTTGTTGATGTCGGCTACCCCCCAAAATT
>NC_090725.1:80953322-80958322 GCF_036898095.1 Palaemon carinicauda
CACACACACATATATAGTATATATATACACGCACATTATATATATATATATATATATAAGTATGTTATATATACGCACACACACACACACATATATATAAGATATACATATATATATATATATATTGTAAATACACACACACACATATATATATATATATTTATGAATACACACACACGCGCGCCGCGCATATATAATATATATATATATGTGTGTGTGTGTGTGTGTATGGGTGTGTGGTGAGTGTGTGCATACTGCAACGAATTTTCTTCACTCTTAACAGTTTATTTTCATCTAGCTCCTGCATAACGTACTTTAGTTACCCCCTATAACATTCCCGTATCGTGATTGTAGTACGTTTTCTGTTGTGTCGCTGATCATAACATCATGGCGAGGGAGGTTTGAAAAATGATCTGTAAGGGAGTGTCTCGAAATGTATTCTTTGATTTATTTATATTCTAAAGGTTATAAACATTAAGTATTTATGTGAATTTAATAATATTTAATTATATTTCTCTACTACAAACCTAAGTTTGATAGCGTAGATCTTTATTGCAGGCTGGTTTGTAAGGAGACATTCCCAGAACAAGTTCCCTGTTCATTCCAAACTCGGCCTCCACACATACAATACACCACACACACACACACACACACACACACATATATATATATATATATATATAGTTTTTGCCAAAACTATTGCCTTATGAATTCATCACTGATTTATGGTTTGTAATCCTGTTTTCATATAGTTACATATGCAAACAGGATTATAAACAATGAGTTATTTCAGGATAAGAGTTAAGTCATAAATTTATGTATTATTGGATATGTTATTTTTTACTCAAAATGGAATGTCCCCTTTATACATACCTGAAATAACAACACAGTAGTTAGAGTGCGAAGAGCATGCCCAACCATCTCCATTTACCCATATATACTATATATATATATATACACATATATATATGTATATATATATATATATTATCTAGCTATTGTCCTGTAGGAAGGATCAGAAAAACGAAATTTCGACCAAGCGCTTTCGTATTGACAAATTTCTTCTGGCCCAGAAGAGGTATGACAATATGCAAGCGCTTGGTCAAAATTTCGTTTTTCTGATCCTCCTTTCACTTAAGAGACACAGACACACACAAACACACAGCACACACACACCACACATATATATATATTATATATATATACATACATATATGAGCGTGCGTGAGTGGCTATAAAAGCGAACATTATTTTAAAAGGACAAAACAGTATAAAGGATTATTAGCGCAATTATGATGATAATAATATTCATGGCTAAGAATTTGGCATTGTCGACATAATACCAGTTTTCAACAGGAGTGAAATTGATGTTGGTTGTTAGGATAACAAATTTTTTTTTATCATGCAGTGTTGAAATTTAACTTACTCGATGGTTTAAGTTTGCTCTCTCTCCGAAAAAAAGTTAATATACTACATTTGACTAACTATGAGGTATTGTAGACAAGAATATATATATATATATATATATATATTTATATATATATATATATATATATATAAATGTGTGAGTATATTTATATATATATATATATATATATATGTATTAATATATATATATATATATGTATATACACACACACACACACACATATATATATATATATATATATGTATACACATTTCCTTGCCTACAATACCTCATAGTTAGTCAAATGCAGTATATTATTTTTTTTCCCGAGAGAAGCAAACTTAAACCATCGAGTAAGTTAAATTTCAACACTACATAAAAAAAAACTTTGTTATCCTAATAACCAAGATGTAATTCTCAATAAGATTTTCATTTAAGTCTATTAAAGCCTAATATAACATGAGAATAATATATAATAAATTTATTCGCAAAAATATATATACTTTTAATGTTTACGTACTGGCCAATTTCAAAATTATCATAAATCTATCCGATATATTTGTTTTTTATCTCATGTGTTATGTGTACAAATATCGTATATCCGTATATTTGTATCATAGTGGTTATACACACTTACTTGTAAACTTTATAATGTCAAAACTTTAAATAAAATGGATAAATAAGGCAGTACATTTAAGGTTCCCCAATTATAACGGCTACTTCCGCCAGCCCATTTAAAAAACGGTACACGCATTTAGGGATTATTATTATTATTATTATTATTATTATTATTATTATTATTATTATTTGCTAAGCTACAACCCTAATTCGAAAAGCAGGATGATATAAGCCCAGGGGCCCCAACAGGGAAAATAGCCCATTGAGAAAAGGAAACAAGCAAAAATATGATATTTTAAGAACAGTTACAACGTTAAGATAAATATTTCCTATATAAACTATAAAAACTTTAACAAAACAAGAGGAAGAGAAGTAAGATAGAATAGTGTGCCTGGGTGTACCCTCAAGCATGAGAACTCTAACCTACAATGTCGTCATGCTCCTGTAGATACGTAAGATTTTCTCGTAAATCATTTATGGCAATATGGATGATTACGTCATTAGCCAAAACAACACACTCGTAGTAGACTTGCCATTGATGACCATACTCCAACTATACAGTGTTGCCAGATCGGTTAGTCTAATAATCCCCAGAACTCATTATTTCCTTTCCTCACTGGGCTATTTTTTCCTATTGGAGCCCCTGGGCTTATAGCATCTTGCTTTTCCAATTAGGGTTGTAACTTGGATAGTAATAATAATCATAATAATCCCCAAAACAACCCAAAAAATCCCATTTCCACAAATATATTTTCTTCTGATCCTGTAGGCTTAACTAATATAGATATTACTCGCTATACTTCATATAAGTGGAAGCAAACTTATTGTAACTATATGAAGGTTTACTCATCTTCGTTTCGCCTTCATGGAAATTTGTACAGAATATCCCCCTCAGGCTTCAAAATTCCCTTATCTTTGTTTCTCCTTCATGGAAATTTGTACAGAATATCCCCCTCAGGCTTCAAAATTCCCTTATCTTTGTTTCTCCTTCATGGAAATTTGTACAGAATATCCCCCTCAGGCTTCAAAATTCCCAAATCTAGGGATAAATTCCCTGATCTGGCAACACCTCTCTAACAGCCATCGAAGAAGCTGATGATAGGTAGTGCTTCTTAAATAAATTAAAGTGATTTTACTTAGCTCATATAATGATCATATTTAGATGAGATAAATAGCATATTTATTATATAAACTATTCATTTTCAATCTTGAATACAAAATAATAGGTTAATATGCATTCTAGATAATGAATTTAATGACACGATAACAACAACACTCGTTATACACTTTCCCAAATTCCCTGAATGGGTCTTCAACAGTAACTTTTTGACTTGTTCACCGCGTAACGAATTTTGTCTTCTGTACAATCATTAGTGAAATATGTGATCTTAAATCGACTCGAAAATCAAAGAACACTTATCAGTGGACGTAATAGCGAAGGACTTTGGCTGATGCTGTCAGTGGTAAGTACATTATTTATGTATTTGTGGCCAGACATGAAGGTGGGTTCTTTTGAATATTATACGATTGGTTATGGATAATTTACCATTTTACGCCAACATTATAAAACGTGAAAAGCTTTTGGTATAGGCATTGTAATAGAATGTGAAAGGTAACGTTAGTATATAGTTATTTTTATGTGGTAAGTAGATATTTACGGTTTAAGCGAGAGGTCTATAAATAGAGAGAAATATTAATAGGTTACTAGAACCATTTAAAGTAATATTCAAGTAATGAGACTGCAGTATTATTGGCACCCTAGGGCTTGTAGCAGCCTGCTTTTCTGCTTGTAGGGATTAACTTATGTAAAAAGCTGGAAATTATTAAATTTTAGAATGTCAAGGTCTAAGGTCAAGGTCATGGTAAAGCAAAATGTCAAATTCACGTAATCAGAAATAAGTTTGGACATCATTGTCACAGAGACTTCAAACTTGGTTCATATTTGAATGTATGAAAATTCACGCCCATTAATACATGTTAAGGTAAAAAATCAAGGTCGAGCAAAAGGTCGAAAAATAAGCTGCCGCGGCGGAGGTCTGCTCTCTACTGAGTGCCCCTCTTGTTTTATTCGATATTGCTTGTCCTTACGTAACTTATTCAAATCTTAGATAGTTGAGACAGAAAGTTTGTGTTTGTTAAATTCTTTCATCTGGATCAGTTATTTAAATCAACATTTTTACAGTATGACACTGTAATCTAATTAGAACTTGGAACATGTTCTATGTATATATATATATATATATATATACACACACACACACACACACATATATATATATATATATAAAGTATAAGTATACAGTATATACATATATACATAAAAAGTATATATATATATATATATATATACATACATATATATATATATATATACATACATATATATATATATATACTTTTTATGTATATATATATATATATATATACTTTTTATGTATATATATATATATATTACTTTTTATGTATATGTATATACCTATACTTTATATATATATATATATATATATGTATATATATATATATACACACACACACACACACTATATATAATATATATATATACATACACACAGTATATCATCATCCTCAGCCGTGACTAGTCCACTGCAGGATGAAGGACTCAGACACGTACCGCCACTCGCCTTTTGTTAGTGTTCTCTCTATGCCAGTCTTTACCATCAAATTTTCTTAGCTCGTGAATCCTTCGTCTTCTCTTTCTTCCCGTGCTTTTTTTTTTTTTTTTTTTTTTTTAATTTTACCCATATTTAGGGACCCATTCTGTTATTCTTAATGTCCATTCTGTTTCTGTCATTCTCATTATATGTCCTGCCCATGTCCATTTCTTTTTCTTACATGTTAGAATATCCTATACTTTAATTGCTCTCGTATACATGTTGTTCTTTTTCTGTGTCTTAGTGTTATTCCCATCATAATTCTTTCCATTGCTCTTTGAGTTGTAGGTAGCTTATGTTTT
>NC_090725.1:80963322-81012337 GCF_036898095.1 Palaemon carinicauda
ATTTGTATACGGGTGTGAGTGCCAGAAATGTATTGGTGGATATAGCTATATGTGGTTTAATATTTCTTATTCATACTGTGGTACAGGCGTATCTATCACAAATTATCTTGAAAAAAAAAAAAAAAAAAAACTATGAAATTCTCAGGAACTTCTCACTTTCCTCAAGTATTATTTACTTTTTGCTTTTTTACCCCTTTTCTTACCCCATACCGAGATCTTTTCTCCTTTTCTACATTCTATTCATCACTAAAGTGAAAATTTATGAAATGGTAAAGAGAATTAGCTTTGTTTACAGCAAATATTTACCATTAAGTGAAGCTCTTCTCCCTCGGATGATGTAAACAGCCATTCCTATCACGATAGTGACCGACACACAACAGATGCTTAGTGAAACTATTGTTGTGAAGTTCAGAGCAGTCTCTCTGGTGCTTGGCGTTGGGACAGTGGATGAGACAATGCTGCTTTGAGTCGTGGATGAGACAATGCTGCTTTGAGTCGTAGATGAGACAATGCTGCTTTGAGTCGTGGATGAGACAATGCTGCTTTGAGTTGTTGTTGAACCAACAGGACATTCAGTTGCAGGGGGAACTGGTGCTGGAAGATCTGCAATAGAGTTTTGTTAGATTAGCTTAGCTTAAACATCAACAAAAAACGGAGCAGTTTTTAGTCCAGAGTGGGACAAAGGCCAGATTTCATCATCACGCTGGCCAGTGCGGATTGGTGCTGGTGGTAGATTTTCGTCTGATCGCTCACATTAAACCAACCTAGCATTGGTGGCTTTGACTAGTACAGCTTTGCTGATCTTAGATATACTCAAACACTTTCACCCCGTCAAGGTATCCCCACTGGTTAGACTAGTACAGCTTTGCTGACCTTAGATACACTCAACCGCTTTCACCCCGTCAAGGTATCCCCACTGGTTAGACTAGTACAGCTTTGCTGACCTTAGATACACTCAACCGCTTTCACCCCGTCAAGGTATCCCCACTGGTTAAACTAGTACAACTTTGCTGACCTTAGATATACTCAAACACTTTCACCCCGTCAAGGTATCCCCACTGGTTAGACTAGTACAACTTTGCTGATCTTAGATATACTCAAACACTTTCACCCCGTCAAGGTATCCCCACTGGTTAGACTAGTACAACTTTGCTGACCTTAGATATACTCAAACACTTTCACCCCGTCAAGGTATCCCCACTGGTTAGACTAGTACAACTTTGCTGATCTTAGATATACTCAAACACTTTCACCCCGTCAAGGTATCCCCACTGGTTAGACTAGTACAGCTTTGCTGACCTTAGATACACTCAACCGCTTTCACCCCGTCAAGGTATCCCCACTGGTTAAACTAGTACAACTTTGCTGACCTTAGATATACTTAAACACTTTCACCCCGTCAAGGTATCCCCACTGGTTAAACAGCATAGCCCAAATCAAATCGTAGAGCCAAGGAGATGGATGTTACTAAGTAAGTGAGCTGAGAAAGAATACGAAAAACACTAGATATTAGGGTGGGACAGATGCATTTGCTCTGTTGTTAGTCCAAATGATGATACTTGAATTGATTTTACTTTAAGAGCTGTTTATCAGGTCCTGTCACACAAGGAAACCACATGCACTACAGGAACTACAAGATCTGTCTGTCGTGTACATTCTTAGGTATTTTGAGTATCACACAGCGTACATAAAACAGAAATATTTTTTTAATTAACATTGTGAAAATATTAATTTCATGATACAGTATTAGGAAGATATAGAAATCGAAGGCTTTCGAAAAGAGGATATAAAAGAACATTGACTCACCACATTGATATATGTCGTCACAAAATCTCCAGTAGATCTTTTTGGTGCTCTTGATTGTGATATTTAAATCATATGACGAATGTACCTGATATCCTTTGTCGCCTGGATTAATTAACACTCCCTTGGAAAGAAAAACTTTGAAAAGACATTGCATTTAAAATTTTCCACAACATTAGATATATCTGTCATATTAAGCTAACAATCATTCGCCTGTTAGAAAGATCAATTGTAAACCAATTTTATTATAGTTTTACTTATCAGTGAATGACACATAGAAGCAGAAAATACCTTAATGATGTAACTATTTGGAATATAAAAGAACAATTAAGAAATAATTTTATTACCTTATCAACTTCGTTGTGAAGGCTCATGATTTGATAGATTTGATAGGCGTGTATCTATTTATTTATGTTTGTGAGTTTGTTCGTTCGTGATTCGCATAACTAGAAAACTATTTGACCGAATCTCATGAAATTTGGTGGAATGATTGGCCATGATCCAACGACAATTTGATTATATTTTTGAAGTTATTGGGTCAAAGTTCAAGGCCATGTAAAGGTCAAAAACTGCTTTTTGCTATATCGTGGTCAATTTTTATCCAATTTGCATGAAACTAGTGCCAAAATGTGCATAGGGCATTGTCCTGCTAGGGTATTGTCACTGTCCCTTGTCTCTGCCATTCATTAAGGACTTTTAAACCGTTAAGAGACCCTTTTTGACAGAGATTTTCCAATAAACCAAGTCTTCTGTATTCAAAGTTAACTTGAAAATTTTCATCTTTGATTCAAAATGAAATAAATATATAACTTTGAAAGCTAAAGAAAGTGTTCACAAAAGAATGGTTTTTTAAAAAATAATAACCAATAAATTATTGATTTTTGTTCTTATTTTTTTATTGCATCATTACGGTTTTGTGGGGTCCGAGAATTCATTGAGTCATTGGAGACTTTTGATACTTACCTCATCTCTTCTAAGAATTTCAAATAAATTCCATGTATTTGATTTGATATAATTGTATATGTCTTCAAATAGTCGCTGAGGATTGTTTTGTAAATTCGGAAATCCTTCGAAGGTGATTTTGTTGTTTATATCGCTGGTCCAGGAAGCTAGAACAGTGTAGGGAAAAACTGCAGCTGGGAAGTAGACAGTATTATTCGCATCAGAGATGTAGAACTTGTCATCTGGAAGAGAGAATGAGTTTGGATATTGTAAAAGAATGCTTAAAGAAAAACGCGTTATAAGATATACAGTAATTTTAACTTGAATTTTAAAAAAGCTCCTCCTTACTGTGTTAGGAACTAGTGAAAATAACTAGTCTTTAGGAAGTAATAAATTGTGAACTTAGTGGAGATTTTAAGACTGGATATCGCTATTCCAAACATCAATAGGTTAATTTGGTTCATGTAAGAAACAGTAGCAACACTTTAGAAGTCTGAAAACAACGGCTGAAGTATAAACATATAATCATCATCATCATCATCCTACGCCTACTGGGCTCAAAGAGCCTTGGTTAGATTTCACCAGTCGTCTCTATTATTATTATTACTTGCTAAGCCACAACCCCAGTTGGAAAAGCAGGACGCTATAAGCCCAAGGGACCCCAACAGGGAAAACAGCACAGTGAGGATAGGAAACAAGGAAAAAGAAGAGTAACAACATTAAAATAACAAGAGGAAGAAAAATGTTTAGTATAGTGTGCCAGAATGTACCCTCAAGCAAAAGAATTCTTCTCCAAGACAGTGGAATACCATAGTACAGAGGCAGTGGCACTACCCAAGACTAGAGAACATTGGTTTGATTTTGGAGTGTCCTCCTCCTAGAAAGATCTGCTTACCATAGCTAAAAAGTCTCTTTTAACCTTAAAGCGAAGTGATTCTTACCTTCTTGAGCAGACACAAAGGCCAGAATCAGTGCAAAAGGGAAGAGCAGTAGTTTCACCATAGTTGGTCGTTGGAATCCTTTCAAGAAATTGATCCCAGTTGGTCAAACTCACTTCTGAGTCCTCTGGAGAAATGAATATATGGTTCCTCTTTGGCTCGTCACTGAAAAAAAGTTTCACTTGATTTTTCTTTTCACTTAATCACTTCTGAGGAAGAGGCTCTGTCTTGTTGCGTCTCTGTAGGGTAGTGAAGAACTAGTAAAGAACAAATGGCGTCCTGGGATCAGAAGAAAATGTAAATATAGTTCACATTTCCTACCGGATTTCTAAGGTGATTAAACGTCTTTGTTTTAGCAACGGAAATGCAAACAAGGACACTCCAGTAGGCTTGATATGTGTTAGTTAGTAGTCAATTAAAAGGTTTATTCACAAATACATCTAATTCACTAGATATATATATATATATATATATATATATATATATATAGTTAATTCATTATCGAGTGCTTTTGAATTAAACCACTCCCATTTTCATTCACCGCTAATCTGTTTGTTACTTTGTGAACGAGATGACGTCTTGCAGTCGACAATTGACTTTTCAAAAAAGGATATTCTCTCTCTCTCTCTCTCTCTCTCTCTCTCTCTCTCTCTCTCTCTCTCTCTCTCTGCTTCTCTTTGTCATCCTTATCTGTCAGCTATATTTACTCCAGCAACGATTGTCCAATTTTACTTAAGTTTAGTTAACTTCATTTGTTTTTTTTTTATCTAATTGCCGCATTGGTCAAAACAGTCTAATGTTTATCCTTATTTCTATCGATCATAGGTTCGAGTCCCTGGCCGGGCTGGGCTAGTTATCGTCAAAGGGAATTTCCTTGTGCGTCTAAGACTCCAAGTTCCCATGGCAGAGTGAATTCGATATTAAATGGTATTTATGGCTTATTTAAAAAATATTTAAACCTCGAGTGTTAATGACATATATATATATATATATATATATATATATATATATATATATATATATCAAAGCTCATCGCTTAAGAAGCCCTTTCTGTCCAGGCTGTTTCTTGGCATCCTGTTGATCCTTTCCTTTGTTATTTCTTCTCTTTGGTTATTTGATTTCCTTTTTATATCATAATTACTTCCGAAGAATTCTTTGTTAATCCGAAGGCCCTTGGAGAGAGAGAGAGAGAGAGAGAGAGAGAGAGAGAGAGAGAGAGAGAGATTATTCTCTTATACACTTGATTTAAGGAGTAAGTGCATTTCATTTATGTTTCAGTGTCTGACCAGAATATATTTCTTGCCAGGTAGTAGGTTGGCCAGGGCGCCAGCCATCCGTTGAGATACTACGGCTAGAGAGTTATTGGGTAATGAGACTGGCCAGAGAGTACTGCATTGGATCCTTCTCTCTGGTTACGGCTCATTTTCCTTTTGCCTACACATACACTGAGTAGTCTGGCTTATTCTTTACATAGTGTCCTCTGTCCTCCAACACCTGATAACACTGAAATGACTAAATAATTCATTTTCTCTTAAGGGGTTAACTACTGCACTGTAATTGTTCGGTGGCTACTTTCCTCTTGGTAAGGGTAGAAGAGACTCTTTAGCTATGGTAAGCTGCTCTTCTAGGAGAAGGACACTCCAAAATCAAACCATTGTTCTCTGGTCTTGGATAGTACCATAGCCTCTGGACCATGGTCTCTCACTGTCTTGGAGTAGAGTTCTCTTGCTTGAGGGTACACTCGGGCACACTATTCAATCTTATTTCTCTTCCTCTTGATTTTTTAAAGTTTTTATAGTTTATATGAGGAAGATTTGTGTTGATGTTGCTTTTCTTAAATTAATTATTTGTAGTTTCCTTATTTCCCTTCCTCACTGGGCTACTTTCCTTGTTGAAGCCCTCAGGCTTATAGGCTTATAGCTTTTTGCTTTTCCAACTAGGGTTGTAGCTTAGCAAGTAATAATGATAATAATAATAATAATAATAATAATATTAATAATAAAAAGATGGAATTCACAAGTGATAATAATAATGCTATTTTGAATATTCTTTATTTTTTTTTTGTCCTCAAAGACTCATTTAAAAACAGTTATAATTACACAAAGACATTTCCTAATACTCATGAAAACTCCAAGGTCTTTGAGAACATTTTTATAAAGCCTCATTAAATCCACATGGTATGTAGCTTCAAATAATGTTGTCTCTCCTTATTAATGCATAAATGAAAATTAATAGGAAGCTTAAGTAAATTATGAAACAAATATAAGTCTGTTCAGTGGCGTAGCTAAGAGTGGGGGACCTTTTTGAAAAGGCCCCCCTTGGCCTCCAAGAGAGGGGTCCCTCCAAAGCAGGGTCAGAAAAAAAAAAATGGAAGTATACAATTAGAATTACTATTCGGTAAGGGGGAGCAAATTTCTAGCTACGCCACTATGTAACGAAAATGTAAATACAGAAATTGAATATGCATACATTAGAATAAAGTCTGTAAGGTTAAAGAAACAATTAAATAAAGGTGCCCACAATGAAATGAAAACCATACAGGGTTTTGAGACTTAGAAAAGGCCACCTACATAACATTTTCCTTTCAGATTAGGACCAGTTATTCTAAGCTCTGGTCTCATTTTCAACATAAGGAAATGTTGTTTGGCTAAAAGTAAAGATATTTTACACAGAAAGAGATTGTGGCAGAGATTTTACAGTGAATCATTAATATTTCTACAATTCACCACATCTAAGTAGCCAGATCTCGGTCATCATCTCTTTGAATCAGTGTAACCTTAATACATCTTTTCAATTACATGATATCACCAAATAGATTTATTATATTCTATTTACCTCCAAGAGAACAGCAGGGAATTTTTTCAACGCTTCACTTTCCAACTAAATCATCATGATCTTTGGCCAGGTGGAATAGACTTGGGGGAAAAAAGTGAAAATTTCTCTTTTGTAAGTTAGATTCTTGTTAGGAACATTATTCATATTATCTGTACTCTTTTTCTCAGTTCGTGCCACTGAAAGGACGTGACTTGCATATTGATTATGGCCTTCCTGTGTTCATGGCATCCATGAAAAACACCAAGAAGGCAGAGGATCACCCTGCATTACCCCTGTCCTCATGCCTGTCTCGGAATCACTGCTCCATAGATGACGTTTTCGAAGTTATGGTTCTGTTGTGCTCTGAAAACATTGCCTGACAGCTCGACCTCTTCGTAAATAGCCTCTGTCTTCATGTTCAGTCCAGGCTCTGAAACGGAATTATTATTGTTATTATTACTTGCTAAGCTACAAGCCTAGTTGGAAAGGCAGGATGATATAGGCTCAGGGGCTCCAACAGGGAAAATGGCCCAGTAAGGAAAGGAAACAAAGAAAAATACAATATTTCAAGAGCAGTAACAACATTAAAATGAATATCTCCTATATAAACTATGAAAACTTTAACAAAAAAAAAAGAGGTAGAGAAATAAGATAGAGTAGTATGCCCGAGTGTACCCTCAAGCAAGAGAACTTTAACCCAAGACAGTGGAAGACCATGGTACAGAGGCTCTGGCACTACACAAGACTAGAGAACAATGGCTTTTACATAAGCCCAAGAAAAGAGAACATCGAACGGAGTATAATTCCTGTGTCCACATAAGGTACAGTTGGACACAGGAATGCATGGTCCACCTCGCTCTGGGGGAGTGCACCCTGCCACGCCTTTACTGCATGGTGAGTTTTTACTCCGGAGTAAGGGTCGATTAGTTGCACTTTCTCAGAGCAGGATGTGCCAGGAATTCCTGTGTCCTACTGTACATTTGATTACGTATTAAGAGTTTTGTTGTAGATTATATCTGAAATTGTCATTTTCATTTAAGCTGAAGACGAAGATTTACTTAATTGTTATTATTCTATTTTTATGCGATGTTCTACATTTCTTGGTGTTATACACATCTTGTTATTCACATTTTACACCATATAAAATAGGTTTTACATCTTGCAATTCCATTTTTTTTTATTTTTATATATTTTATTGATTTGTGATCCCATATAATTGCTTCCTAACGTTTGACTTAAACCTCTTCCGATTTAGATACAAATTTCAATTGTAAACGACCTCTACTCTCAAAGAATCGTTTTGTTTTTTATTTAAAGGTCGCTCATGAATTGCAAAGGCGAGGAACAGCAATAATGTACTAGTGACTGATCAAATATACGTATCATCAATGCCCGAGTTAGGACCAGGGAGGGCCAGGCAATGACTGTTGATGACTCAGCAGGTAGACCTATAGACTCTCCCGATACCTGCCTTCCTTAGCTCACAAGGATGGTGAGATTGCAGACACTACTAGAAACTATCGAGTTTGAGCGAGTCCCAAACCCCGGTCCAGCATATCGCCAGACAGGGATGTTTCCTCTAGTCTACCAAAACCCTCATAAGTTTCATTTTAGGAAAGAGATATCTATTCTGTCAGCTGCAGCATCCAAGACGGAATACTTGTCTTTTTCCATCACAGGGTTAAAGGTTTCAGAGTACCTGAGACAGATTATGGGACCATCAGAGAAACCCCTTTATCAATAACAACATAACCTGATTTTAACTTGATAGTATGCAAAACATTGTGCCTGATTTGAATCCTTAATATTTTGTGTATGAAATCTGGCAGTAATTTTGGCAGTAACTAATTTTAAAAAAATCAGGTTTCTCTCAGCATTGGGTTCTCAGCCACCGCTTGTGCCGTCGAATAATAGGTGTAGTTGTTCCGATTGCGCTGCTTGTAAGTTTCTGCGCTTATGTGAATGTCAGGAATGTTTGTAGGAATATATCTATTGGCTGTATTATCACTTATCTATATTAAAGAATGTGTATATGATTTGACAGAATTGTCTTTAAGATAGGGTTAAACAAATCTTCAACTTCAGCAGAGGAAACTGCTCACTTTGAAACGGTGATAGTAGTTAGTGTTAAAGAGAATAATCCTTATTCACAGCAAATATTTACCATTAAGTGAAGCTCTTCTCCCTCGAATGATGTAAACAGCCATTCCTATCACGATAGCGACCAACACACAACAGATACTTAGTAAAACAATTGATGTGAAGTTCAGAGCAGTCTCTCTGGTGCTTGGCGTTGGGACAGTGGATGAGACAATGCTGCTTTGAGTCGTGGATGAGACAATGCTGCTTTGAGTCGTGGATGAGACAATGCTGCTTTGAGTTGTTGTTGAACCAACAGGACATTCAGTTGCAGGGGGAACTGGTGCTGGAAGATCTGCAATAGAGTTTTGTTAGATTAGCTTAGCTTAAACATCAACAAAAAACGGAGCAGTTTTTAGTCCAGAGTGGGACAAAGGCCAGTTTTCATCATCACGCTGGCCAGTGCGGATTGGTGCTGGCGGTAGATTTTCGTCTGATCGCTCACATTAAACCAACCTAGCATTGGTGGCCTGGACTAGTACAGCTTTGCTGATCTTAGATATACTCAAACACTGTCACCCCGTCAAGGTATCCCCACTGGTTAGACTAGTACAGCTTTGCTGACCTTAGATACACTCAACCGCTTTCACCCCGTCAAGGTATCCCCACTGGTTAAACTAGTACAACTTTGCTGACCTTAGATATACTCAAACACTTTCACCCCGTCAAGGTATCCCTACTGGTTAAACAGCATAGCCCAAATCAAATCGTAGAGCCAAGGAGATGGATGTTACTAAGTAAGTGAGCTGAGAAAGAATATGAAAAACACGAGATATCAGGAGGGGACAGATGCATTTGCTCTGTTGTTAGTCCAAATGACTATAATTGACTTGACTTTACTTTAAGAGCTGTTTTCCAGGTCCTGTCACACAAGGAAACCACATCCACTACAGGAACTACAAGATCTGTTTGTCGTATACGTTCATAAAACTGAAATATTTTTTTAATTAACATTGTGAATATATTAATTTCATGATACAGTATTAGGAATATATAGAAATTGAGGACTTTCCAAAAGATATTATAAAAGAAAATGGACTCACCACATTGATATATGTTGGCACAAAATCTCCAGTAGGTCTTTTTGGTGCTCTTGATTGTGATATTTAAATCATATGACCGATCTACCTCATATCTTCTGTTGCCTGGATAAATTTCCACTTCCTTGGAGAGAAAAACTTTGAAAAGACATTGCATTGAAAATTTTCCACAACATTAGATATATCTGTCATATTAAGCTAACAATCATTCGCCTGTTAGAAAGATCAATTGTAAACCAATATTATTATAGTTTTACTTATCAGTTAATAACAACTAGAAGCAGAAAATACCTTAATGATGTAACTAACAGCAGTGTACAGAAATGGTTTTATCCTTTGAGTCTTTGGTAGCTCAAAAGTGAGTATGAATATTTATTTGGAATATGAAAGAACAAATAAGAAAGAATTTTATTACCTTCTCAACTTCGTTGTGAAGGTTTATGATTTGATAGGCGTGTATCTATTTATTTATGTTTGTGTGTTTGTTCGTTTGTGATTCGCATAACTCAAAATCTATTTGACCGAATCTCATAAGATTTGGTGGGATGATTGGCTATAACCCAAGGACAATTTGATTAGTTTTTTGGAGTGATTGGATCATAGGTGTTATGTTTGTGATTCGCATAACTCAAAAAGTATTGACCGAATCTCATAAAATTTGGTGGGATGATTGGCCATGATCCAACGACAATTTAATTATATTCTGGAAGTTATTTGGTCAAAGTTAAAGGCCATGCATAGGTCAAAAACATATTTTATCCAATTTGCATGAAACTAGTGCCAAAATGTGCATAAGGCATTGTCCTGCTAGGGTAATGTCACTGTCCCTTTCCTCTGCCATTCATTAAGGACTTTTAAACCGTTAAGAGACCCTTTTTGACAGAGATTTTCCAATAAACTAAGTCTTTTGTATTCAAAGTTAACTTGAAAATTTTCATCTTTGATTCAAAATGAAACAATTATTTAACTTTGAAAGCTAAAGAAAGTGTTCACAAAAGAATGGTTTTTTAAAAAGTAATCACCTATAGATTATTGATTTTTGTTCTTATTTCTTGATTGCATCATTACGGTTTTGTGGGATCAGAGAATTCATTGAGTGATCGGAGACTTTTGATACTTACCCAGTCATCCCTCAAAATTTCAAATAAATTCCATGTATTTGATTTAATTGAATTGTATATACATTCAATTTGTCGCTGAGGTTTGTTTCGTAAATTCCGAAATCCTTCGAAGGTGATTTTGTTGTTTATATCGCTGGTCCAGGAAGCTAGAGCAGTGTAGGAAGGAGCTCTGAAGTTGACAGTATTATTCGCATCAGAGATGGAGAACTTGTCATCTGGAAGAGAGAATGAGTTTGGATATTGTGAAAGAATGCTTAAAGAAAACCGCGTTATAAGATATACAGTAATTTTAACTTGAATTTTAAAAAAGTTCTTCATTACTGTGTTAGGAACTAGTGAAAATAATTAGTCTTCAGGAAGTAATAAATTGTGAACTTAGTGAAGATTTTAAGACAGGATATCGCCATTCCAAACATCAATAGGTTAATTTGGTTCATGTAGTAAAAAGAAGCTGCTACGTAGTGTCTCAAAGTCTGAAGACAACGACTGAAATATAAATATTTAGTCATCATCATCATCATCATCATTATCATCATCATCCTACGCATATCGACGCAATGGTCTTGGTTAGATTTGGCCATTCGTCTTAAGCTTGAGGTTTTAAATCAATACTTTTCCATTCAACATCTCCTACTTCACGCCAAACATGTAGGTCTGGGTCTTCCAACTCTTCTAGTGCCTTGTGGAGCCGAGTCAAAAGTTTTGTGAACTAATCTCTCTTGGGGAGTTCGAAGAGCATGCCCAAACCATCTCCATCTACATCTCACCATAATCTCATCCACATATGGCACTCGAGTAATCTTTCTTATAGTTTCATCTAATAACAGTTTAAAAATTCTTTCTAATTTTTTGTCATATGTTTAATATGATACTGAACGTCAAGCAAGCACTTTATTCCGTGTTTTCATGACGTCATGAAGGAATTCTTACTACTGGCTCTTAGCCCAAGTCCTTGGCGAAGGGCTGTGCATGTAGGATTCAGTCACTGGAGAGTGGGGCTGCAGTGGTATTCCTCTTTGGTAGTTACATATTTTAATCTCAATTGTTCATTACTTCTCAAATAGTTTATTTATTTCCTTATTGCCTTTCCTCGCTGGGCTATTTTTCCCTGTTGGAGCTCTGGGTACTGTAGCATCCAGCTTTTCAAACTTTGGTTGTAGCTTAGCTAATAATAATAATAATAATGATAATAATAATAATAATAATAATAATAATAATATGCAACTGAGCTGCCTTTTTGAATGATACATACATTCACATTTCAAAGTTTATCATTTGATTCGTTTATATAGTTCCCATATTTATAGTAATTAATTTTAATAATTTCAATGATAATAATTTTAATGATTACCGTAATGATTTTGTTAATAATAATAATTTCAATAAATTGACGTTAATCCCCTTGAAAAAATGGAATCAAAATTAATTTTAATAATTTCAATGATAATAATTTTAATGATTACCGTAATGATTTCATTAATAATAATAATTTCAATAAATTGACGTTAATCCCTTTGAAAAAATGGAATCATAACCTCCGTCGAAGAGGGGGAGACCTTGTGAGATCGGTCATGAAGTTGTGTGAAGCTTTGCTGAAAATCCTTCATGTGTTTCGAAATTCATATTAATTTCTTTTTTATTTTAAAGAATCGTTTGCTTCCAAATTTCTAGCAAACTTTGATAGGCCACTTAGATTTTATTTTCATTTCAAGGCATTTATAAGACCCACGTTTTTCTTTCTTACTAAAATATATCATAAATTATTATTATTATTATTATTATTATTATTATTATTATTATTGCTTGCTAAGCTACAACCCTTGATAGAAAAGCAAGATGCTATAATCCCAAGGGCTCCAACTGGGAAAGTAGCCCAGCGAGGGAAGGAAATAAGGAAAAAAAATTAGCAACAAGAAACTTAATGAAAAATAAAATAAAATATTTCAATAACATCAACAACATTAAAATATATCTTTCTTATATAAACTATAAAATCTTCAAAATAACAAGAGGAAGAAAAATATATAGTATAGTGTGCCCAAGTGTACCCTCAAGCAAGAGAACTCTACCCCAAGACAGTGGAATACCATAGTACAGAGGCAGTGGCACTACGCAAGACTAGAGAACATTGGTTTGATTTTGGAGTGTCCTCCTCCTAGAAAGATCTGCTTACCATGGCTAAAAAGTCTCTTTTAACCTTAAAGCGAAGGGATTCTTACCTGCTTGAGCAGACGCAAAGGCCAGAATCAGTGCAAAAGGGAAGAACAGTAGTTTCACCATAGTTGGTCGTTGGAATCCTGTCAAGAAATTGATCCCAGTTGGTCAAACTCACTTCTGAGTCCTCTGGAGAAATGAATTTATGGTTCCTCTTTGGCTCGTCACTGAAAAAAAGTTTCACTTGATTTTTCTTTTCACTTAATCACTTCTGAAGAAGATTGCTTTGTCTTGTTGCTTCTCTGTAGGCTAGTAAAGAACTAGTAAAGAACAAATGGCGTCCTGGGATCAGAAGAAAATGTAGATATAGTTCACATTTCCTACCGGATTTCTAAGGTGATTAAACGTCTTTGTTTTAGCAACGGAAAATGCAAACAAGGACACTCCATTAGGCTTGATATGTGTTAGTTAGTAGTCAATTAAAAGGTTTATTCACAAATACATCTAATTCACTAGATATATATATATATATATATATATATATATATATATATATATATATATATATATATATAAATATATAAATATATATATATAAAGTTAATTCATTATCAAGTGCTTTTGAATTAAACCACTCCCATTTTCATTCACCGCTAATCTTTTTGATACTTTGTGAACGAGATGACGTCTTGCAGTCGACAATTGACTTTTCAAAAAAAAGGATATTCTCTCTCTCTCTCTCTCTCTCTCTCTCTCTCTCTCTCCTCTCTCTCTCTCTCTCTCTCTCTGCTTCTCTTTGTCATCCTTATCTGTCATCTATATTTCCTCCAGCAACGATTGTCCAATTTTACTTGGGTTTAGTTCATTTCATCTAATTGCCGGGTGGTCAAAACAGGCTAATGTTTATTCTTATTTTTTATCGATCATAGGTTCGAGTCCCTGGCCGGGCTGGGCTAGTTATCATGAAAGGGAATTTCCTTGTGCGTCTAAGACGCTAAGTTCCCATGTCAGAGCGAATTCGATATTAAATGATATTTATGGCTGATTTGAAAAAAATTGTAAACCTCGAGTTTTAGTAACACACACACATATAAATGTATATATATATATATATATATATATATATATATACTATATGTATATATGTATATATATACCATATATATGTATATATATGGTATATATGGTATTTATATATATATATATATATATATATATATATATATAAGTAAATACCATATATACCATAATATATACCATATATATGTATATATATGGTATATATGGTATATATATATATATATATATATATATATATGTATAAATACCATATATACCATATATATACATATAGTATATATATATATATATATATATATATATATATACTATATATATGTATATATATGGTATATATGGTATATATATATATATATATATATATATATATAAATACCATATATACCATATATATGCATATATATGGTATATATATATACATATAGTATATATATATATATATATATATATATATATATATACTATATGTATATATATACCATATATATGTATATATATGGTATATATGGTATTTATATATATATATATATATATATATATCTTATGTATATATCTTGGCCCATTACTTTCCATACTATATACACATGACGTGTGGTTTGGCCTAGAAAACAAGCTTGTTGCCTATGCAGATGATGCTACTCTCTTTGCATCAATTCCCTTCCCTGAATGTAGATCTGGGGTTGGTGAATCCCTTAATAGAGATTTAGCTAGAATTAGTGCATGGTGCAAATTATGGGGTAGAAGTTGAATCCTAACAAAACTCAAAGTATGATTGTAAGTAGGTCAAGGACGGTGGCTCCTCAACATCCGGATCTCAGTATTGATAATATTTCTTTAAATATGTATGACTCTTTCAAAATTTTAGGTGTGATTCTCGACAGTAAATTTACTTTTGAGAAACATATAAGGTCTGTGTCTTCTCCAGTTGCACAAAAAATTGGCTTATTGAGAAAGTCTTTCAAGATTTTCGGTGATCAATCTATTCTGAAGAAGTGTTTTTAATTCTTTCATTCTACCTTGTTTTGAGTATTGTTCTCCTGTCTGGTCTTCAGCTGCTGATTCTCATCTTAATTTGTTGGACAGAAACTTACGGTCTATTAAATTTCTTATTCCTGATCTAGATATTAATCTCTGGCACCGTCGTTCAATTAGTTCATTATGCATGTTGCATAAGATTTTTCATAACTCTGACCATCCTTTACATTCAGATCTCCCTGGACAATTCTATCCTGTTCGTAATATTAGGCTGGCAGTTCATTCTAATAGCCAGGCCTTCTCCATCATAAGACTCAATACTACGCAGTACTCTAGAAGTTTTATTCCAGCTGTGACCAAGTTGTGGAATGATCTTCCTAATCGGGTGGTTGAATCAGTAGAACTTCAAAAGTTCAAAGTTGGAGCAAATGCTTTTTTGTTGACCAGGCGGACATGAGTCTTTTTATTGTTTATATATGACATATTTGTTTTTGAAGTTGTTCATAGTTTATATATGACATATCTGTTATGACGTTGTTACTTTTTTTAGAATGATTTACTGTTAATTTGTTCTCTTCAGTTATTTATTTCCTTATTTCCTTTCCTCACTGGGCTATTTTTCCCTATTGGAGCCCCTGGGCTTATAGCATTTTGCTTTTCCAATTAGGGTTGTAGCTTGGATAGTAATAATATATATATATATATATATATATATATATATATATATATATATATATATATATATATATATATATATATATATAACTCACAGGGAAACGTGATACTACATACATACATACATACATACATACATACATACATACTGCTTACATACTTACATATATACATGTATACATACATACATACATGATAACCAATTAAAATCACTACGAATTAAATAAATGACATAAACTACAACTGACATGACTGCAAAGGGTAATTGCAGTAAAATTCCTTAGACCTATGTTTGCAAACTTCCTTTGCTGGTAGATGCAAAATGCAATTCAAACAAATACTGCTGAACTGTTCCTATATATGTAGTTATACTAATAGGCCTATCCTAGAGAACTGAAATGAACTTACATAACCTTATCTGAATAGAATGGTTTTAGCTAAAGCCACATTCCTATCCCTAGGCCTACTGATTTTTATAAACGTAAATTCTTATAAATATTATGTATATAAATACCATTTCCTAACGAAATAAGGGATAACTGTTCCTATATATGTAGTTATACTAATAGGCCTATCCTAGAGAACTGAAATGAACTTACATAACCTTATCTGAATAGAATGGTTTTAGCTAAAGCCACATTCCTATCCCTAGGCCTACTGATTTTTATAAACGTAAATTCTTATAAATATTATGTATATAAATACCATTTCCTAACGAAATAAGGGATAACTGTTCCTGTATATGTAGTTATACTAATAGGCCTATCCTAGAGAACTGAAATGAACTTACATAACCTTATATGAATAGAATGGTTTTAACAGAAGCTACATTCCTAGGCCTACTGAACTTAAGCACTGAAATTTCCGTATTTTATCTTAAATACATAGAATGTTTTCGTATACAAGTACAAAATCTAAGCATTGCTTTGTATACATAAAAACATAGGCCTATTCCAAGTAAAAATATGACTTGTGGTAGTACATTAGTCAATTTGTAAAGGTGAAAATATATGCTTAAGTGTTTAGAGTATCATACACAGTATTCCATGTTAATTGACAAATATACATTGCCCGAGGATTTTGAAAACAAGAAAGTCCATAGTGACTTCTTGGAAACCTCAATATCCTAAGTTTTATAACAAACTATTTCTCACAGACGGAAATATCAGACAAATAAAACGAATAAAAGATATATTAAGGGCTACATCTTATATATATATATATATATATATATATATATATATATATATATATATATATATATATATATATATATATATATATATATATATATATATTACTAGTCAACGACTGGAGGCATATTTTATTAGAAAACTAAACTAAAATATAGAATGTTTTTCATCATGGCGTCACAGCTGTTGATGATGCGACTGTTGATAAAAAAATGATGTAGGCCTATACAGTACAGTATAGATAAATGAAACAAATAAAAGATATATTAAGGGCTACATCTTATATATATATACTACTAGTCAACGACTGGAGGCATATTTTATTAGAAAACTAAACTAAAATATAGAATGTTTTTCATCATGGCGTCACAGCTGTTGATGATGCGACTGTTGATAAAAAAATGATGTAGGCCTATACAGTACAGTATAGATAAATGAAACAAATAAAAGATATATTAAGGGCTACATCTTATATATATATACTACTAGTCAACGACTGGAGGCATATTTTATTAGAAAACTAAACTAAAATATAGAATGTTTTTCATCATGGCGTCACAGCTGTTGATGATGCGACTGTTGATAAAAAAATGATGTAGGCCTATACAGTACAGTATAGATAAATGAAACAAATAAAAGATATATTAAGGGCTACATCTTATATATATATATACTACTAGTCAACGACTGGAGGCATATTTTATTAGAAAACTAAACTAAAATATAGAATGTTTTTCATCATGGCGTCACAGCTGTTGATGATGCGACTGTTGATAAAAAAATGATGTAGGCCTATACAGTACAGTATAGATAAATGAAACAAATAAAAGATATATTAAGGGCTACATCTTATATATATATATACTACTAGTCAACGACTGGAGGCATATTTTATTAGAAAACTAAACTAAAATATAGAATGTTTTTCATCATGGCGTCACAGCTGTTGATGATGCGACTGTTGATAAAAAAATGATGTAGGCCTATACAGTACAGTATAGATAAATGAAACAAATAAAAGATATATTAAGGGCTACATCTTATATATATATACTACTAGTCAACGACTGGAGGCATATTTTATTAGAAAACTAAACTAAAATATAGAATGTTTTTCATCATGGCGTCACAGCTGTTGATGATGCGACTGTTGATAAAAAAATGATGTAGGCCTATACAGTACAGTATAGATAAATGAAACAAATAAAAGATATATTAAGGGCTACATCTTATATATATATATACTACTAGTCAACGACTGGAGGCATATTTTATTAGAAAACTAAACTAAAATATAGAATGTTTTTCATCATGGCGTCACAGCTGTTGATGATGCGACTGTTGATAAAAAAATGATGTAGGCCTATACAGTACAGTATAGATAAATGAAACAAATAAAAGATATATTAAGGGCTACATCTTATATATATATATACTACTAGTCAACGACTGGAGGCATATTTTATTAGAAAACTAAACTAAAATATAGAATGTTTTTCATCATGGCGTCACAGCTGTTGATGATGCGACTGTTGATAAAAAAATGATGTAGGCCTATACAGTACAGTATAGATAAATGAAACAAATAAAAGATATATTAAGGGCTACATCTTATATATATATACTACTAGTCAACGACTGGAGGCATATTTTATTAGAAAACTAAACTAAAATATAGAATGTTTTTCATCATGGCGTCACAGCTGTTGATGATGCGACTGTTGATAAAAAAATGATGTAGGCCTATACAGTACAGTATAGATAAATGAAACAAATAAAAGATATATTAAGGGCTACATCTTATATATATATATACTACTAGTCAACGACTGGAGGCATATTTTATTAGAAAACTAAACTAAAATATAGAATGTTTTTCATCATGGCGTCACAGCTGTTGATGATGCGACTGTTGATAAAAAAATGATGTAGGCCTATACAGTACAGTATAGATAAATGAAACAAATAAAAGATATATTAAGGGCTACATCTTATATATATATACTACTAGTCAACGACTGGAGGCATATTTTATTAGAAAACTAAACTAAAATATAGAATGTTTTTCATCATGGCGTCACAGCTGTTGATGATGCGACTGTTGATAAAAAAATGATGTAGGCCTATACAGTACAGTATAGATAAATGAAACAAATAAAAGATATATTAAGGGCTACATCTTATATATATATACTACTAGTCAACGACTGGAGGCATATTTTATTAGAAAACTAAACTAAAAAGTAGAACTTTGGCATCATTGTTACGTCACATCTACGATCGCCTAGACTGCTAATATAAAAAAAACTATGATAAATACAGCATAACTAAATAAACAAAATTATGTAATTCTACGCTGTAAATTATATGTATGTGTGTATATGTATTTCTATAAAGAATAAATAAATGTAAAATGATAAAATATAAAACGTATATTTCAATTTATTTTAAAATACGATAGTTTTTTATTGCAACAATGCAACGCTTCCCTTGTTCCCGTTCAGTGAATGTTGTTAATGGTGACGCTGCTAAAAATGAACTCCCTGCAATTCAAGGTCTGCTATCAAGCATAGGTACGAGTCATCTTAGTGTAAGTATAGTAACAGTGAAAATGATGTGCAAAGAGTGATTTGTCATCAAATTTTCTTAAAGGTTTAACTGAATTTAAAACAAAAGTTTGAGCCGTGTTTCGTAGGCTACCGCCCCCATTGGCAAGATGGCTGTCACCGGCTATCAAGTTGACTAACATTATATCCGTGTTTAGATGTAAGGAGTTATTAATGGTATTATTTTAATGTTACTAATCCTATTGTGAAATTTGGTAAGTGGGAAGTCCTATAACCATACAATTCTGTTCTGGTGTAACCTAGCATAGGGTGCTTCCTAGCCTAATCGAGCGTAGGGTATCATCGAGGTTGCGTCCTAGCCTAACGACGTAGGATGCCATGTCCTGCCCCAGCAACATTATTATTTATACTGAGTTATAAATCATTGTGATAATTCATACCTGTACCCCAAAGTAACCTATCCTGACAGGCATCACAGCCTAATTGACCCCTACTTTGTTCTATAGAAGGCTGCCATTTTAAATGATTATTTTTTTTTTTTCATTAAAGTATGCCCATAAGGTAATATGGGACTGTATCCTCTGTACCTAACCTAATCTGATCTTAAAGCCCAATTTAGTGCACATAGCTACGTGCTTAGTAGGCATTACGTATTGGACTTTGTAGCCTTCTTTTGGTTTTATTATAGAACAGTACGAAGTTAGATAGGACATTGGAACTTGAAATAATTGAGTAGCTCTTTGCAAATGTACTATTTTGAATCCAACATGCTACTGACGGAAACCTGTTAACAAAGTTAAAGGTTTTAATAAATTTGTGTATCTAGCGTACTACTGACAGAAACCTCTTAACGAAGTTACGGAAAATAATAAAAATGTCTTGCTACCTTTGGTATCTTGGCACAGGCCACGAGAGATTCCAGTTCAGTTCAGTTGTTGGGCGGAGGGATTCGCCTTTCCATCGGCACCTCCTTGGTTGCCTTCCACCCATTATTTCACGGTGTTGCTTTTGTCGAGAGTTACTTGTTAGGAAATAAGAGCCCCTAACAGTTTGCAGTCCAAACCGCCATGTTATTGGTTACCACCGCCAATGAAATTGGAAGGAGGCTATGTTTTAACCCCTATTTTTATGTTTCCGAACAGCTTCCTGGCCCCAATTTTAATCGTGGAGCGATGAAACTTGCAATGATTAACTGTTATGTAAAAAGCTGGTAATAATTAAATTTTTGAAGGTCGAGGCCCGGTCAAGCAAAATGTCCAATTCACGTAATCGATCATAAGTTTGGACGTTGTTGTCACAGAGACTTCAAACTTGGTTCATATTTGAGAATATGAAAATCCACGGCAAACAATACATGGTAATGTCAGGGTCAAGGTAAAGGTCGAGAAATAGGCTGCCGCGGTGGAGGTCTGCACTCTACTTAGTGCCCCCCTAATCTCAATATTGAAATATACAATATGAGTATAGTTCTTATTTTAATTATCATGTTTATAATGAAAAGTTAGGGTAGAAACGTGTCTTGATGTATTTAGTCTAATAATGGGAAATGGAAACCAATGCCATGTTCGACCGAAGGCTGGATCGTGCAGCTACAACTCGTCCCTTTGGTAAGTGTGTATTCACCCCATTGTCAAGGTTATATAATTGATAATTAACGCTGAAATGCAAGTTTACGGGGCTAACGAGGTGCAAAACATGTTCCACTTGCCAGAACATAGCAACGATGAGAGAATGTGTAATTGCGAGACAGCAAAAGAGCAAAGACCAATCAATCATTACTTGAAATATGTAAGGAGGTATTTGTAACACGATGAACATTGCTACGAACGACGCCATAGAAAATGTGATGGAAAATGTTTTTAATGCATCTGAAAGTCCTGGTAAACATTAGCTCCAGTGTTTTGACCGTTTTTCATTACTATTTCTCGCCTTTGATTACGGTAACATTATTACGATGACTTTTCATGTTACCTCTGCCAATGAAGTGGAAGGAGGTTATGTTTTACCCCCTTTTGGTGTCTTTGTTTGTGATTAGTTCCGGGCCACAGTTTTAATTGTAGAGTAATGAAATTTGCAGGGATTAACTTTTATGTAAAAAGGTGGTTATGATTAAATTTGGAAGGTCAAGGCCCGGTCAAACTAAATGTCCAATTCACGTAATCGACCATAAGTTTGGACGTTGTTGTCACAGAGACTTCAAACTTGGTTCATATTTGAGTGTGTGAAAATCCACGCCAATTAATAAACGTTAGTCAAAGGTCAAGGTAAGCAAAAGGTCGAGAAATATGCTTCCGCGACAGAAGTTTGCTCTATCGAGTGCCACTCTAATTTTCAATGTAGGAAAATACAACGTAAATATACTTATTTTAATTATCATGTCAATAATGAGAAGTTAGGGTAGAAATGTGTATGATATATTTAGTCCGATAATGGGAAATGGAAGCCAAAGCCATGTTCGAACGAAGGCCGGATCGTGCAGCTACAACTCGTCCCTTTGGTAAGTGTGTATTCACGCCGTTGTCGAGGTTATATAATTGATAATTAACGGTGACACACAAGCGTACGGAGCTAACGAGCGTTGCGAAACATGTTCCACTTGCTATAACATAGGAATGATTAGAGAATATTAAATCGCGAGTGCGAAAGAGCAAAAAACAACCAATCATTAGTTAAAATATGTATGGAGGTAGTTGTAACATGAACGTTGCCACGAACGACTCCATAGAAAATGGGATGTAATTTTTTTTTTTTTTTTTTTTTTTTTTTTTTTTTTTTTTTTTGCATCTGAAAGTCCGGGCAAATAGAAGCTCCAGTGTTTTGACCGTGTTAAATTACTATTACTCCCTTTTGGCTACGGTAACTTTTTATTACGATGACTTTTCATGATGGTAACTGGCGGAAAAATCAGTTTCAAAAAGTTTGTTTAAATATGACTAGTGTGACTAGTACAGAATATATTTGTAGGTGTAAATTATAATTGATGACGTTACCTAGCGCAAAGCCATAGCTTTTTTGTTGTGATAGTCGACCTACCACAACTAAAACCATGGGTTTTTGCCAGAAATTATTATCATAATCCTTCAAAATACATTAAAAAGTCTTTTCTACAGACTGGTTATTGCGCTGTTATATAATTTTACCCCCTTGCACCGATCCGCACATACTTTGTAGCTTTCTAACAGGCTTCCTGATATTTTTTTTTTTTTTTTTTTTTTTTTTTTTTTATACCACGTTGCTTGTCTTGAAATGCTCTTAGGTTTTGAATTGGGTACTAAATTGTCTTTTGAACTGGGTGCTGGCCTTTATGAAGATGTTGGGAGACCCAGGCCTACATGACTGAGGACTATGAAGTGGAAAGTAGGTGATGATGAATGGACAAGTATTGAATTAAAAGCTCTAGATAGAGACGACTGGCAAAATCTAACCGAGGCCCTTTTGCGTCAATAGGCTTAAGAGGAGATGATGTCGGGTTTTGAATTGGCCACTAAATTGTCACTGAAATGGAATCTGTCCTGTAAGGCAGTGTCGGTTGATTTACTGAGTTTAGTAACTGATAATTCCACATTATAGCTTCTCGCTAATTGGCAACTGGAACATAGCCCTCGGCACCCATACCAAATCACTGCGGAAGCTGGCAATGCTATAGGCAAAGTGAAACGACACTGTTGGGACTCGCACCAATGGCTTGTAAGTTGAGGACCTGTAACTCCTTTAACCACTTATTTTACAGATATATTGAGCTGATGTAAGTATGGAATCTGCCCTTTATGGCAGTGTCGGTTGATTTACAGAGTTTGGTAACTGTTGATTCCGCATTATAGCTTCCCGCTAATTGGCAACTGGAATACAGCTGTCGGCACCCATAGCAAATCACTGCGGAAGCTCACAATGCTCTAGGCAAAGGGAAACGACACCATTGGGACTCACTAGTTGCTTGTAATTTGTGGACCTGTATCTCCTTTAACCACTTATTTTACAGATATATTGAGCTGATGTAAGTATGCAATGTGCCCTTTAAGGCAGTGTCGGTTGATTTACAGAATTTGGTAACTGATGATTCCGCATTATAGCTTCCCGCCAATTGGCAACTGGAATACAGCTGTCGGCACCCATAGCAAATCACTGCGGAAGCTCACAATGCTCTAGGCAAAGGGAAACGACACCATTGGGACTCACCAGTTGCTTGTAATTTGTGGACCTGTAACTCCTTTAACCACTTATTTTACAGATATATTGAGCTGATGTAAGTATGCAATCAGCCCTTTATGGCAGTGTCGGTTGATTTACAGAGTTTGGTAACTGTTGATTCCGCATTATAGCTTCCCGCTAATTGGCAACTGGAATACAGCTGTTGGCACCCATAGCAAATCACTGCGGAAGCTCACAATGCTCTAGGCAAAGGGAAACGACACCATTGGGACTCACCAGTTGCTTGTAATTTGTGGACCTGTAACTCCTTTAACCACTTATTTTACAGATATATTGAGCTGATGTAAGTATGCAATCAGCCCTTTATGGCAGTGTCGGTTGATTTACAGAGTTTGGTAACTGTTGATTCCGCATTATAGCTTCCCGCTAATTGGCAACTGGAATACAGCTGTCGGCACCCATAGCAAATCACTGCGGAAGCTCACAATGCTCTAGGCAAAGGGAAACGACACCATTGGGACTCACCAGTTGCTTGTAATTTGTGGACCTGTATCTCCTTTAATCACTTATTTTACAGATATATTGAGTTGATGTAAGTATGCAATGTGCCCTTTAAGGCAGTGTCGGTTGATTTACAGAGTTTGGTAACTGTTGATTCCGCATTATAGCTTCCCGCTAATTGGCAACTGGAATACAGCTGTCGGCACCCATAGCAAATCACTGCGGAAGCTCACAATGCTCTAGGCAAAGGGAAACGACACCATTGGGACTCACCAGTTGCTTGTAATTTGTGGACCTGTATCTCCTTTAATCACTTATTTTACAGATATATTGAGTTGATGTAAGTATGCAATGTGCCCTTTAAGGCAGTGTCGGTTGATTTACAGAGTTTGGTAACTGTTGATTCCGCATTATAGCTTCCCGCTAATTGGCAACTGGAATACAGCTGTCGGCACCCATAGCAAATCACTGCGGAAGCTCACAATGCTCTAGGCAAAGGGAAACGACACCATTGGGACTCACCAGTTGCTTGTAATTTGTGGACCTGTATCTCCTTTAATCACTTATTTTACAGATATATTGAGTTGATGTAAGTATGCAATGTGCCCTTTAAGGCAGTGTCGGTTGATTTACAGAGTTTGGTAACTGTTGATTCCGCATTATAGCTTCCCGCTAATTGGCAACTGGAATACAGCTGTCGGCACCCATAGCAAATCACTGCGGAAGCTCACAATGCTCTAGGCAAAGGGAAACGACACCATTGGGACTCACCAGTTGCTTGTAATTTGTGGACCTGTATCTCCTTTAATCACTTATTTTACAGATATATTGAGTTGATGTAAGTATGCAATGTGCCCTTTAAGGCAGTGTCGGTTGATTTACAGAGTTTGGTAACTGTTGATTCCGCATTATAGCTTCCCGCTAATTGGCAACTGGAATACAGCTGTCGGCACCCATAGCAAATCACTGCGGAAGCTCACAATGCTCTAGGCAAAGGGAAACGACACCATTGGGACTCACCAGTTGCTTGTAATTTGTGGACCTGTATCTCCTTTAATCACTTATTTTACAGATATATTGAGTTGATGTAAGTATGCAATGTGCCCTTTAAGGCAGTGTCGGTTGATTTACAGAGTTTGGTAACTGTTGATTCCGCATTATAGCTTCCCGCCAATTGGCAACTGGAATACAGCTATCGGCACCCATAGCAAATCACTGCGGAAGCTCACAATGCTCTAGGCAAAGGGAAACGACACCATTGGGAATCACCAGTTGCTTGTAATTTGTGGACCTGTAACTCCTTTAACCACTTATTTTACAGATATATTGAGCTGATGTAAGTATGCAATCAGCCCTTTATGGCAGTGTCGGTTGATTTACAGAGTTTGGTAACTGTTGATTCCGCATTATAGCTTCCCGCTAATTGGCAACTGGAATACAGCTGTCGGCACCCATAGCAAATCACTGCGGAAGCTCACAATGCTCTAGGCAAAGGGAAACGACACCATTGGGACTCACCAGTTGCTTGTAATTTGTGGACCTGTAACTCCTTTAACCACTTATTTTACAGATATATTGAGCTGATGTAAGTATGCAATGTGCCCTTTATGGCAGTGTCGGTTGATTTACAGAGTTTGGTAACTGTTGATTCCGCATTATAGCTTCCCGCTAATTGGCAACTGGAATACAGCTGTCGGCACCCATAGCAAATCACTGCGGAAGCTCCCAATGCTCTAGACAAAGGGAAACGACACCATTGGGACTCACCAGTTGCTTGTAATTTGTGTACCTGTAACTCCTTTAACCACTTATTTTACAGATATATTGAGCTGATGTAAGTATGCAATGTGCCCTTTATGGCAGTGTCGGTTGATTTACAGAGTTTGGTAACTGTTGATTCCGCATTATAGCTTCCCGCTAATTGGCAACTGGAATACAGCTGTCGGCACCCATAGCAAATCACTGCGGAAGCTCACAATGCTCTAGGCAAAGGGAAACGACACCATTGGGACTCACTAGTTGCTTGTAATTTGTGGACCTGTAACTCCTTTAACCACTTATTTTACAGATATATTGAGCTGATGTAAGTATGCAATGTGCCCTTTATGGCAGTGTCGGTTGATTTACAGAGTTTGGTAACTGTTGATTCCGCATTATAGCTTCCCGCTAATTGGCAACTGGAATACAGCTGTCGGCACCCATAGCAAATCACTGCGGAAGCTCACAATGCTCTAGGCAAAGGGAAACGACGCCATTGGGACTCACTAGTTGCTTGTAATTTGTGGACCTGTAACTCCTTTAACCACTTATTTTACAGATATATTTAGCTGATGTAAGTATGCAATGTGCCCTTTAAGGCAGTGTCTGTTGATTTACAGAGTTTGGTAACTGATGATTCCGCATTATAGCTTCCCGCCAATTGGCAACTGGAATACAGCTGTCGGCACCCATAGCAAATCACTGCGGAAGCTCACAATGCTCTAGGCAAAGGGAAACAACACCATTGGGACTCACTAGTTGCTTGTAATTTGTGGACCTGTAACTCCTTTAACCACTTATTTTACAGATATATTGAGTTGATGTAAGTATGCAATGTGCCCTTTAAGGCAGTGTCTGTTGATTTACAGAGTTTGGTAACTGATGATTCCGCATTATAGCTTCCCGCCAATTGGCAACTAGAATACAGCTGTCGGCACCCATAGCAAATCACTGCGGAAGCTCACAATGCTCTAGGCAAAGGGAAACAACACCATTGGGACTCACTAGTTGCTTGTAATTTGTGGACCTGTAACTCCTTTAACCACTTATTTTACAGATATATTTAGCTGATGTAAGTATGCAATGTGCCCTTTAAGGCAGTGTCTGTTGATTTACAGAGTTTGGTAACTGATGATTCCGCATTATAGCTTCCCGCCAATTGGCAACTGGAATACAGCTGTCGGCACCCATAGCAAATCACTGCGGAAGCTCACAATGCTCTAGGCAAAGGGAAACAATACCATTGGGACTCACTAGTTGCTTGTAATTTGTGGACCTGTATCTCCTTTAATCACTTATTTTACAGATATATTGAGTTGATGTAAGTATGCAATGTGCCCTTTAAGGCAGTGTCGGTTGATTTACAGAGTTTGGTAACTGTTGATTCCGCATTATAGCTTCCCGCTAATTGGCAACTGGAATACAGCTGTCGGCACCCATAGCAAATCACTGGGGAAGCTCACAATGCTTTAGGCAAAGGGAAACGACACCATTGGGACTCACCAGTTGCTTGTAATTTGTGGACCTGTATCTCCTTTAATCACTTATTTTACAGATATATTGAGTTGATGTAAGTATGCAATGTGCCCTTTAAGGCAGTGTCGGTTGATTTACAGAGTTTGGTAACTGTTGATTCCGCATTATAGCTTCCCGCTAATTGGCAACTGGAATACAGCTGTCGGCACCCATAGCAAATCACTGCGGAAGCTCCCAATGCTCTAGGCAAAGGGAAACGACACCATTGGGACTCACCAGTTGCTTGTAATTTGTGTACCTGTAACTCCTTTAACCACTTATTTTACAGATATATTGAGCTGATGTAAGTATGCAATGTGCCCTTTATGGCAGTGTCGGTTGATTTACAGAGTTTGGTAACTGTTGATTCCGCATTATAGCTTCCCGCTAATTGGCAACTGGAATACAGCTGTCGGCACCCATAGCAAATCACTGCGGAAGCTCACAATGCTCTAGGCAAAGGGAAACGACACCATTGGGACTCACTAGTTGCTTGTAATTTGTGGACCTGTAACTCCTTTAACCACTTATTTTACAGATATATTGAGCTGATGTAAGTATGCAATGTGCCCTTTAAGGCAGTGTCTGTTGATTGACAGAGTTTGGTAACTGATGATTCCGCATTATAGCTTCCCGCCAATTGGCAACTGGAATACAGCTGTCGGCACCCATAGCAAATCACTGCGGAAGCTCACAATGCTCTAGGCAAAGGGAAACGACACCATTGGGACTCACCAGTTGCTTGTAATTTGTGGACCTGTAACTCCTTTAACCACTTATTTTACAGATATATTGAGCTGATGTAAGTATGCAATCAGCCCTTTATGGCAGTGTCGGTTGATTTACAGAGTTTGGTAACTGTTGATTCCGCATTATAGCTTCCCGCTAATTGGCAACTGGAATACAGCTGTCGGCACCCATAGCAAATCACTGCGGAAGCTCACAATGCTCTAGGCAAAGGGAAACGACACCATTGGGACTCACTAGTTGCTTGTAATTTGTGGACCTGTATCTCCTTTAACCACTTATTTTACAGATATATTGAGCTGATGTAAGTATGCAATGTGCCCTTTAAGGCAGTGTCGGTTGATTTACAGAATTTGGTAACTGATGATTCCGCATTATAGCTTCCCGCCAATTGGCAACTGGAATACAGCTGTCGGCACCCATAGCAAATCACTGCGGAAGCTCACAATGCTCTAGGCAAAGGGAAACGACACCATTGGGACTCACCAGTTGCTTGTAATTTGTGGACCTGTAACTCCTTTAACCACTTATTTTACAGATATATTGAGCTGATGTAAGTATGCAATAAGCCCTTTATGGCAGTGTCGGTTGATTTACAGAGTTTGGTAACTGTTGATTCCGCATTATAGCTTCCCGCTAATTGGCAACTGGAATACAGCTGTCGGCACCCATAGCAAATCACTGCGGAAGCTCACAATGCTCTAGGCAAAGGGAAACGACACCATTGGGACTCACCAGTTGCTTGTAATTTGTGGACCTGTATCTCCTTTAACCACTTATTTTACAGATATATTGAGTTGATGTAAGTATGCAATGTGCCCTTTAAGGCAGTGTCGGTTGATTTACAGAGTTTGGTAACTGTTGATTCCGCATTATAGCTTCCCGCTAATTGGCAACTGGAATACAGCTGTCGGCACCCATAGCAAATCACTGCGGAAGCTCACAATGCTCTAGGCAAAGGGAAACGACACCATTGGGACTCACCAGTTGCTTGTAATTTGTGGACCTGTATCTCCTTTAATCACTTATTTTACAGATATATTGAGTTGATGTAAGTATGCAATGTGCCCTTTAAGGCAGTGTCTGTTGATTTACAGAGTTTGGTAACTGTTGATTCCGCATTATAGCTTCCCGCTGGTAACTGTTGATTCCGCATTATAGCTTCCCGCTAATTGGCAACTGGAATACAGCTGTCGGCACCCATAGCAAATCACTGCGGAAGCTCACAATGCTCTAGGCAAAGGGAAACGACACCATTGGGACTCACTAGTTGCTTGTAATTTGTGGACCTGTATCTCCTTTAATCACTTATTTTACAGATATATTGAGTTGATGTAAGTATGGAATCTGCCCTTTAAGGCAGTGTCGGTTGATTTACAGAGTTTGGTAACTGATGATTCCGCATTATAGCTTCCCGCCAATTGGCAACTGGAATACAGCTGTCGGCACCCATAGCAAATCACTGCGGAAGCTCACAATGCTCTAGGCAAAGGGAAACGACACCATTGGGACTCACCAGTTGCTTGTAATTTGTGGACCTGTAACTCCTTTAACCACTTATTTTACAGATATATTGGGCCTAATTAAGTATGCAATAAGCCCTTTATGGCAGTGTCGGTTGATTTACAGAGTTTGGTAACTGTTGATTCCGCATTATAGTTTCCCGCTAATTGGCAACTGGAATACAGCTGTCGGCACCCATAGCAAATCACTGCGGAAGCTCACAATGCTCTAGGCAAAGGGAAACGACACCATTGGGACTCACCAGTTGCTTGTAATTTGTGGACCTGTATCTCCTTTAACCACTTATTTTACAGATATATTGAGTTGATGTAAGTATGCAATGTGCCCTTTAAGGCAGTGTCGGTTGATTTACAGAGTTTGGTAACTGTTGATTCCGCATTATAGCTTCCCGCTAATTGGCAACTGGAATACAGCTGTCGGCACCCATAGCAAATCACTGCGGAAGCTCACAATGCTCTAGGCAAAGGGAAACGACACCATTGGGACTCACCAGTTGCTTGTAATTTGTGGACCTGTATCTCCTTTAATCACTTATTTTACAGATATATTGAGTTGATGTAAGTATGCAATGTGCCCTTTAAGGCAGTGTCTGTTGATTTACAGAGTTTGGTAACTGTTGATTCCGCATTATAGCTTCCCGCTGGTAACTGTTGATTCCGCATTATAGCTTCCCGCTAATTGGCAACTGGAATACAGCTGTCGGCACCCATAGCAAATCACTGCGGAAGCTCACAATGCTCTAGGCAAAGGGAAACGACACCATTGGGACTCACTAGTTGCTTGTAATTTGTGGACCTGTATCTCCTTTAATCACTTATTTTACAGATATATTGAGTTGATGTAAGTATGGAATCTGCCCTTTAAGGCAGTGTCTGTTGATTTACAGAGTTTGGTAACTGTTGATTCCGCATTATAGCTTCCCGCTAATTGGCAACTGGAATACAGCTGTCGGCACCCATAGCAAATCACTGCGGAAGCTCACAATGCTCTAGGCAAGGGGAAACGACACCATTGGGACTCACCAGTTGCTTGTAATTTGTGGACCTGTAACTCCTTTAACCACTTATTTTACAGATATATTGAGCTGATGTAAGTATGCAATTAGCCCTTTATGGCAGTGTCGGTTGATTTACAGAGTTTGGTAACTGTTGATTCCGCATTATAGCTTCCCGCTAATTGGCAACTGGAATACAGCTGTCGGCACCCATAGCAAATCACTGCGGAAGCTCACAATGCTCTAGGCAAAGGGAAACGACACCATTGGGACTCACTAGTTGCTTGTAATTTGTGGACCTGTAACTCCTTTAACCACTTATTTTACAGATATATTGAGTTGATGTAAGTATGCAATGTGCCGTTTAAGGCAGTGTCGGTTGATTTACAGAGTTTGGTAACTGTTGATTCCGCATTATAGCTTCCCGCTAATTGGCAACTGGAATACAGCTGTTGGCACCCATAGCAAATCACTGCGGAAGCTCACAATGCTCTAGGCAAAGGGAAACGACACCATTGGGACTCACCAGTTGCTTGTAATTTGTGGACCTGTAACTCCTTTAACCACTTATTTTACAGATATATTGAGCTGATGTAAGTATGCAATCAGCCCTTTATGGCAGTGTCGGTTGATTTACAGAGTTTGGTAACTGTTGATTCCGCATTATAGCTTCCCGCTAATTGGCAACTGGAATACAGCTGTCGGCACCCATAGCAAATCACTGCGGAAGCTCACAATGCTCTAGGCAAAGGGAAACGACACCATTGGGACTCACTAGTTGCTTGTAATTTGTGGACCTGTAACTCCTTTAACCACTTATTTTACAGATATATTGAGTTGATGTAAGTATGCAATGTGCCGTTTAAGGCAGTGTCGGTTGATTTACAGAGTTTGGTAACTGTTGATTCCGCATTATAGCTTCCCGCTAATTGGCAACTGGAATACAGCTGTTGGCACCCATAGCAAATCACTGCGGAAGCTCACAATGCTCTAGGCAAAGGGAAACGACACCATTGGGACTCACCAGTTGCTTGTAATTTGTGGACCTGTAACTCCTTTAACCACTTATTTTACAGATATATTGAGCTGATGTAAGTATGCAATCAGCCCTTTATGGCAGTGTCGGTTGATTTACAGAGTTTGGTAACTGTTGATTCCGCATTATAGCTTCCCGCTAATTGGCAACTGGAATACAGCTGTCGGCACCCATAGCAAATCACTGCGGAAGCTCACAATGCTCTAGGCAAAGGGAAACGACACCATTGGGACTCACTAGTTGCTTGTAATTTGTGGACCTGTAACTCCTTTAACCACTTATTTTACAGATATATTGAGTTGATGTAAGTATGCAATGTGCCCTTTAAGGCAGTGTCGGTTGATTTACAGAGTTTGGTAACTGTTGATTCCGCATTATAGCTTCCCGCTAATTGGCAACTGGAATACAGCTGTTGGCACCCATAGCAAATCACTGCGGAAGCTCACAATGCTCTAGGCAAAGGGAAACGACACCATTGGGACTCACCAGTTGCTTGTAATTTGTGGACCTGTAACTCCTTTAACCACTTATTTTACAGATATATTGAGCTGATGTAAGTATGCAATCAGCCCTTTATGGCAGTGTCGGTTGATTTACAGAGTTTGGTAACTGTTGATTCCGCATTATAGCTTCCCGCTAATTGGCAACTGGAATACAGCTGTTGGCACCCATAGCAAATCACTGCGGAAGCTCACAATGCTCTAGGCAAAGGGAAACGACACCATTGGGACTCACCAGTTGCCTGTAATTTGTGGACCTGTAACTCCTTTAACCACTTATTTTACAGATATATTGAGCTGATGTAAGTATGCAATCAGCCCTTTATGGCAGTGTCGGTTGATTTACAGAGTTTGGTAACTGTCGATTCCGCATTATAGCTTCCCGCTAATTGGCAACTGGAATACAGCCGTTGGCACCCATAGCAAATCACTGCGGAAGCTCACAATGCTCTAGGCAAAGGGAAACGACACCATTGGGACTCACCAGTTGCTTGTAATTTGTGGACCTGTAACTCCTTTAACCACTTATTTTACAGATATATTGAGTTGATGTAAGTATGCAATCAGCCCTTTATGGCAGTGTCGGTTGATTTACAGAGTTTGGTAACTGTTGATTCCGCATTATAGCTTCCCGCTAATTGGCAACTAGAATACAGCTGTTGGCACCCATAGCAAATCACTGCGGAAGCTCACAATGCTCTAGGCAAAGGGAAACGACACCATTGGGACTCACCAGTTGCTTGTAATTTGTGGACCTGTATCTCCTTTAACCACTTATTTTACAGATAGAGTTGATGTAAGTATGCAATGTGCCCTTTAAGGCAGTGTCTGTTGATTTACAGAGTTTGGTAACTGATGATTCCGCATTATAGCTTCCCGCCAATTGGCAACTGGAATACTGCTGTTGGCACCCATAGCAAATCACTGCGGAAGCTCACAATGCTCTAGGCAAAGGGAAACGACACCATTGGGACTCACCAGTTGCTTGTAATTTGTGGACCTGTAACTCCTTTAACCACTTATTTTACAGATATATTGAGCTGATGTAAGTATGCAATCAGCCCTTTATGGCAGTGTCGGTTGATTTACAGAGTTTGGTAACTGTTGATTCCGCATTATAGCTTCCCGCTAATTGGCAACTGGAATACAGCTGTTGGCACCCATAGCAAATCACTGCGGAAGCTCACAATGCTCTAGGCAAAGGGAAACGACACCATTTGGACTCACCAGTTGCTTGTAATTTGTGGACCTGTATCTCCTTTAACCACTTATTTTACAGATAGAGTTGATGTAAGTATGCAATGTGCCCTTTAAGGCAGTGTCTGTTGATTTACAGAGTTTGGTAACTGATGATTCTGCATTATAGCTTCCCGCCAATTGGCAACTGGAATACAGCTGTTGGCACCCATAGCAAATCACTGCGGAAGCTCACAATGCTCTAGGCAAAGGGAAACGACACCATTGGGACTCACCAGTTGCTTGTAATTTGTGGACCTGTAACTCCTTTAATCACTTATTTTACAGATATATTGAGTTGATGTAAGTATGCAATGTGCCCTTTAAGGCAGTGTCGGTTGATTTACAGAGTGGTAACTGTTGATTCCGCATTATAGCTTCCCGCCAATTGGCAACTGGAATACAGCTATCGGCACCCATAGCAAATCACTGCGGAAGCTCACAATGCTCTAGGCAAAGGGAAACGACACCATTGGGAATCACCAGTTGCTTGTAATTTGTGGACCTGTAACTCCTTTAACCACTTATTTTACAGATATATTGAGCTGATGTAAGTATGCAATCAGCCCTTTATGGCAGTGTCGGTTGATTTACAGAGTTTGGTAACTGTTGATTCCGCATTATAGCTTCCCGCTAATTGGCAACTGGAATACAGCTGTCGGCACCCATAGCAAATCACTGCGGAAGCTCACAATGCTCTAGGCAAAGGGAAACGACACCATTGGGACTCACTAGTTGCTTGTAATTTGTGGACCTGTAACTCCTTTAACCACTTATTTTACAGATATATTGAGTTGATGTAAGTATGCAATGTGCCGTTTAAGGCAGTGTCGGTTGATTTACAGAGTTTGGTAACTGTTGATTCCGCATTATAGCTTCCCGCTAATTGGCAACTGGAATACAGCTGTTGGCACCCATAGCAAATCACTGCGGAAGCTCACAATGCTCTAGGCAAAGGGAAACGACACCATTGGGACTCACCAGTTGCTTGTAATTTGTGGACCTGTAACTCCTTTAACCACTTATTTTACAGATATATTGAGCTGATGTAAGTATGCAATCAGCCCTTTATGGCAGTGTCGGTTGATTTACAGAGTTTGGTAACTGTTGATTCCGCATTATAGCTTCCCGCTAATTGGCAACTGGAATACAGCTGTCGGCACCCATAGCAAATCACTGCGGAAGCTCACAATGCTCTAGGCAAAGGGAAACGACACCATTGGGACTCACTAGTTGCTTGTAATTTGTGGACCTGTAACTCCTTTAACCACTTATTTTACAGATATATTGAGTTGATGTAAGTATGCAATGTGCCCTTTAAGGCAGTGTCGGTTGATTTACAGAGTTTGGTAACTGTTGATTCCGCATTATAGCTTCCCGCTAATTGGCAACTGGAATACAGCTGTTGGCACCCATAGCAAATCACTGCGGAAGCTCACAATGCTCTAGGCAAAGGGAAACGACACCATTGGGACTCACCAGTTGCTTGTAATTTGTGGACCTGTAACTCCTTTAACCACTTATTTTACAGATATATTGAGCTGATGTAAGTATGCAATCAGCCCTTTATGGCAGTGTCGGTTGATTTACAGAGTTTGGTAACTGTTGATTCCGCATTATAGCTTCCCGCTAATTGGCAACTGGAATACAGCTGTCGGCACCCATAGCAAATCACTGCGGAAGCTCACAATGCTCTAGGCAAAGGGAAACGACACCATTGGGACTCACTAGTTGCTTGTAATTTGTGGACCTGTAACTCCTTTAACCACTTATTTTACAGATATATTGAGTTGATGTAAGTATGCAATGTGCCCTTTAAGGCAGTGTCGGTTGATTTACAGAGTTTGGTAACTGTTGATTCCGCATTATAGCTTCCCGCTAATTGGCAACTGGAATACAGCTGTTGGCACCCATAGCAAATCACTGCGGAAGCTCACAATGCTCTAGGCAAAGGGAAACGACACCATTGGGACCCACCAGTTGCTTGTAATTTGTGGACCTGTAACTCCTTTAACCACTTATTTTACAGATATATTGAGCTGATGTAAGTATGCAATCAGCCCTTTATGGCAGTGTCGGTTGATTTACAGAGTTTGGTAACTGTTGATTCCGCATTATAGCTTCCCGCTAATTGGCAACTGGAATACAGCTGTTGGCACCCATAGCAAATCACTGCGGAAGCTCACAATGCTCTAGGCAAAGGGAAACGACACCATTGGGACTCACCAGTTGCCTGTAATTTGTGGACCTGTAACTCCTTTAACCACTTATTTTACAGATATATTGAGCTGATGTAAGTATGCAATCAGCCCTTTATGGCAGTGTCGGTTGATTTACAGAGTTTGGTAACTGTCGATTCCGCATTATAGCTTCCCGCTAATTGGCAACTGGAATACAGCCGTTGGCACCCATAGCAAATCACTGCGGAAGCTCACAATGCTCTAGGCAAAACGACACCATTGGGACTCACCAGTTGCTTGTAATTTGTGGACCTGTATCTCCTTTAATCACTTATTTTACAGATATATTGAGTTGATGTAAGTATGCAATGTGCCCCTTTAAGGCAGTGTCTGTTGATTTACAGAGTTTGGTAACTGTTGATTCCGCATTATAGCTTCCCGCTGGTAACTGTTGATTCCGCATTATAGCTTCCCGCTAATTGGCAACTGGAATACAGCTGTCGGCACCCATAGCAAATCACTGCGGAAGCTCACAATGCTCTAGGCAAAGGGAAACGACACCATTGGGACTCACTAGTTGCTTGTAATTTGTGGACCTGTATCTCCTTTAATCACTTATTTTACAGATATATTGAGTTGATGTAAGTATGGAATCTGCCCTTTAAGGCAGTGTCTGTTGATTTACAGAGTTTGGTAACTGTTGATTCCGCATTATAGCTTCCCGCTAATTGGCAACTGGAATACAGCTTGTCGGCACCCATAGCAAATCACTGCGGAAGCTCACAATGCTCTAGGCAAAGGGAAACGACACCATTGGGGACTCACTAGTTGCTTGTAATTTGTGGACCTGTAACTCCTTTAACCACTTATTTTACAGATATATTGAGTTGATGTAAGTATGCAATGTGCCCTTTAAGGCAGTGTCTGTTGATTTACAGAGTTTGGTAACTGTTGATTCCGCATTATAGCTTCCCGCTGGGTAACTGTTGATTCCGCATTATAGCTTCCCGCTAATTGGCAACTGGAATACAGCTGTCGGCACCCATAGCAAATCACTGCGGAAGCTCACAATGCTCTAGGCAAAGGGAAACGACACCATTGGGACTCACTAGTTGCTTGTAATTTGTGGACCTGTATCTCCTTTAATCACTTATTTTACAGATATATTGAGTTGATGTAAGTATGGAATCTGCCCTTTAAGGCAGTGTCTGTTGATTTACAGAGTTTGGTAACTGTTGATTCCGCATTATAGCTTCCCCGCTAATTGGCAACTGGAATACAGCTGTCGGCACCCATAGCAAATCACTGCGGAAGCTCACAATGCTCTAGGCAAAGGGAAACGACACCATTGGGACTCACTAGTTGCTTGTAATTTGTGGACCTGTAACTCCTTTAACCACTTATTTTACAGATATATTGAGTTGATGTAAGTATGCAATGTGCCCTTTAAGGCAGTGTCTGTTGATTTACAGAGTTTGGTAACTGTTGATTCCGCATTATAGCTTCCCGCTGGTAACTGTTGATTCCGCATTATAGCTTCCCGCTAATTGGCAACTGGAATACAGCTGTCGGCACCCATAGCAAATCACTGCGGAAGCTCACAATGCTCTAGGCAAAGGGAAACGACACCATTGGGACTCACTAGTTGCTTGTAATTTGTGGACCTGTATCTCCTTTAATCACTTATTTTACAGATATATTGAGTTGATGTAAGTATGGAATCTGCCCTTTAAGGCAGTGTCTGTTGATTTACAGAGTTTGGTAACTGTTGATTCCGCATTATAGCTTCCCGCTAATTGGCAACTGGAATACAGCTGTCGGCACCCATAGCAAATCACTGCGGAAGCTCACAATGCTCTAGGCAAAGGGAAACGACACCATTGGGACTCACTAGTTGCTTGTAATTTGTGGACCTGTATCTCCTTTAATCACTTATTTTACAGATATATTGAGTTGATGTAAGTATGGAATCTGCCCTTTAAGGCAGTGTCTGTTGATTTACAGAGTTTGGTAACTGTTGATTCCGCATTATAGCTTCCCGCTAATTGGCCACTGGAATACAGCTGTTGGCACCCATAGCAAATCACTGCGGAAGCTCACAATGCTCTAGGCAAAGGGAAACGACACCATTGGGACTCACCAGTTGCTTGTAATTTGTGGACCTGTAACTCCTTTAACCACTTATTTTACAGATATATTGAGCTGATGTAAGTATGCAATCAGCCCTTTATGGCAGTGTCGGTTGATTTACAGAGTTTGGTAACTGTTGATTCCGCATTATAGCTTCCCGCTAATTGGCAACTGGAATACAGCTGTCGGCACCCATAGCAAATCGCTGCGGAAGCTCACAATGCTCTAGGCAAAGGGAAACGACACCATTGGGACTCACCAGTTGCTTGTAATTTGTGGACCTGTATCTCCTTTAATCACTTATTTTACAGATATATTGAGTTGATGTAAGTATGCAATGTGCCCTTTAAGGCAGGTCGGTTGATTTACAGAGTTTGGTAACTGTTGATTCCGCATTATAGCTTCCCGCTAATTGGCAACTGGAATACAGCTGTCGGCACCCATAGCAAATCACTGCGGAAGCTCACAATGCTCTAGGCAAAGGGAAACGACACCATTGGGACTCACCAGTTGCTTGTAATTTGTGGACCTGTATCTCCTTTAATCACTTATTTTACAGATATATTGAGTTGATGTAAGTATGCAATGTGCCCTTTAAGGCAGTGTCGGTTGATTTACAGAGTTTGGTAACTGTTGATTCCGCATTATAGCTTCCCGCTAATTGGCAACTGGAATACAGCTGTCGGCACCCATAGCAAATCACTGCGGAAGCTCACAATGCTCTAGGCAAAGGGAAACGACACCATTGGGGACTCACCAGTTGCTTGTAATTTGTGGACCTGTATCTCCTTTAATCACTTATTTTACAGATATATTGAGTTGATGTAAGTATGCAATGTGCCCATTAAGGCAGTGTCGGTTGATTTACAGAGTTTGGTAACTGTTGATTCCGCATTATAGCTTCCCGCTAATACGCAACTGGAATACAGCTGTCGGCACCCATAGCAAATCACTGCGGAAGCTCACAATGCTCTAGGCAAAGGGAAACGACACCATTGGGAATCACCAGTTGCTTGTAATTTGTGGACCTGTAACTCCTTTAACCACTTATTTTACAGATATATTGAGCTGATGTAAGTATGCAATGTGCCCTTTATGGCAGTGTCGGTTGATTTACAGAGTTTGGTAACTGTTTGATTCCGCATTATAGCTTCCCGCTAATACGCAACTGGAATACAGCTGTCGGCACCCATAGCAAATCACTGCGGAAGCTCCCAATGCTCTAGGCAAAGGGAAACGACACCATTGGGAATCACCAGTTGCTTGTAATTTGTGGACCTGTAACTCCTTTAACCACTTATTTTACAGATATATTGAGCTGATTGTAAGTATGCAATCAGCCCTTTTTGGCAGTGTCGGTCTGATTTACAGAGTTTGGTAACTGTTGATTCCGCATTATAGCTTCCCGCTAATACGCAACTGGAATACAGCTGTCGGCACCCATAGCAAATCACTGCGGAAGCTCACAATGCTCTAGGCAAAGGGAAACGACACCATTGGGACTCACCAGTTGCTTGTAATTTGTGGACCTGTAACTCCTTTAACCACTTATTTTACAGATATATTGAGCTGATGTAAGTATGCAATGTGCCCTTTATGGCAGTGTCGGTTGATTTACAGAGTTTGGTAACTGTTTGATTCCGCATTATAGCTTCCCGCTAATTGGCAACTGGAATACAGCTGTCGGCACCCATAGCAAATCACTGCGGAAGCTCCCAATGCTCTAGGCAAAGGGAAACGACACCATTGGGACTCACCAGTTGCTTGTAATTTGTGTACCTGTAACTCCTTTAACCACTTATTTTACAGATATATTGAGCTGATGTAAGTATGCAATGTGCCCCTTTATGGCAGTGTCGGTTGATTTACAGAGTTTGGTAACTGTTGATTCCGCATTATAGCTTCCCGCTAATTGGCAACTGGAATACAGCTGTCGGCACCCATAGCAAATCACTGCGGAAGCTCACAATGCTCTAGGCAAAGGGAAACGACACCATTGGGACTCACTAGTTGCTTGTAATTTGTGGACCTGTAACTCCTTTAACCACTTATTTTACAGATATATTGAGCTGATGTAAGTATGCAATGTGCCCTTTATTGGCAGTGTCGGTTGATTTACAGAGTTTGGTAACTGTTGATTCCGCATTATAGCTTCCCGCTAATTGGCAACTGGAATACAGCTGTCGGCACCCATAGCAAATCACTGCGGAAGCTCCCAATGCTCTAGGCAAAGGGAACGACACCATTGGGACTCACCAGTTGCTTGTAATTTGTGTACCTGTAACTCCTTTAACCACTTATTTTACAGATATATTGAGCTGATGTAAGTATGCAATGTGCCCTTTATGGCAGTGTCGGTTGATTTACAGAGTTTGGTAACTGTTGATTCCGCATTATAGCTTCCCGCCAATTGGCAACTGGAATACAGCCTATCGGCACCCATAGCAAATCACTGCGGAAGCTCACAATGCTCTAGGCAAAGGGAAACGACACCATTGGGAATCACCAGTTGCTTGTAATTTGTGGACCTGTAACTCCTTTTAACCACTTATTTTACAGATATATTGAGCTGATGTAAGTATGCAATCAGCCCTTTTTGGCCAGTGTCGGTTGATTTACAGAGTTTGGTAACTGTTGATTCCGCATTATAGCTTCCCGCTAATACGCAACTGGAATACAGCTGTCGGCACCCATAGCAAATCACTGCGGAAGCTCACAATGCTCTAGGCAAAGGGAAAACGACACCATTGGGACTCACCAGTTGCTTGTAATTTGTGGACCTGTAACTCCTTTAACCACTTATTTTACAGATATATTGAGCTGATGTAAGTATGCAATGTGCCCTTTATGGCAGTGTCGGTTGATTTACAGAGTTTGGTAACTGTTGATTCCGCATTATAGCTTCCCGCTAATTGGCAACTGGAATACAGCTGTCGGCACCCATAGCAAATCACTGCGGAAGCTCCCAATGCTCTAGGCAAAGGGAAACGACACCATTGGGACTCACCAGTTGCTTGTAATTTGTGTACCTGTAACTCCTTTAACCACTTATTTTACAGATATATTGAGCTGATGTAAGTATGCAATGTGCCCTTTATGGCAGTGTCGGTTGATTTACAGAGTTTGGTAACTGTTGATTCCGCATTATAGCTTCCCGCTAATTGGCAACTGGAATACAGCTGTCGGCACCCATAGCAAATCACTGCGGAAGCTCACAATGCTCTAGGCAAAGGGAAACGACACCATTGGGACTCACTAGTTGCTTGTAATTTGTGGACCTGTAACTCCTTTAACCACTTATTTTACAGATATATTGAGCTGATGTAAGTATGCAATGTGCCCTTTATGGCAGTGTCGGTTGATTTACAGAGTTTGGTAACTGTTTGATTCCGCATTATAGCTTCCCGCTATATTGGCAACTGGAATACAGCTGTCGGCACCCATAGCAAATCACTGCGAAAGCTCACAATGCTCTAGGCCAAAGGGAAACGACACCATTGGGACTCACTAGTTGCTTGTAATTTGTGGACCTGTAACTCCTTTAACCACTTATTTTACAGATATATTTAGCTGATGTAAGTATGCAATGTGCCCTTTAAGACAGTGTCTGTTGATTTACAGAGTTTGGTAACTGATGATTCCGCATTATAGCTTCCCGCCAATTGGCAACTGGAATACAGCTGTCGGCACCCATAGCAAATCACTGCGGAAGCTCACAATGCTCTAGGCAAAGGGAAACAACACCATTGGGACTCACTAGTTGCTTGTAATTTGTGGACCTGTAACTCCTTTAACCACTTATTTTACAGATATATTGAGTTGATGTAAGTATGCAATGTGCCCTTTAAGGCAGTGTCTGTTGATTTACAGAGTTTGGTAACTGATGATTCCGCATTATAGCTTCCCGCTAATTGGCAACTAGAATACAGCTGTCGGCACCCATAGCAAATCACTGCGGAAGCTCACAATGCTCTAGGCAAAGGGAAACAACACCATTGGGACTCACTAGTTGCTTGTAATTTGTGGACACTGTAACTCCTTTAACCCACTTATTTTACAGATATATTTAGCTGATGTAAGTATGCAATGTGCCCTTTAAGGCAGTGTCTGTTGATTTACAGAGTTTGGTAACTGATGATTCCGCATTATAGCTTCCCGCCAATTGGCAACTGGAAGTACAGCTGTCGGCACCCATAGCAAATCACTGCGGAAGCTCACAATGCTCTAGGCAAAGGGAAACAACACCATTGGACTCACTAGTTGCTTGTAATTTGTGGACCTGTATCTCCTTTAATCACTTATTTTACAGATATATGAGTTGATGTAAGTATGCAATGTGCCCTTTAAGGCAGTGTCGGTTGATTTACAGAGTTTGGTAACTGTTGATTCCGCATTATAGCTTCCCGCTAATTGGCAACTGGAATACAGCTGTCGGCACCCATAGCAAATCACTGGGGAAGCTCACAATGCTCTAAGCAAAGGGAAACGACACCATTGGGACTCACCAGTTGCTTGTAATTTGTGGACCTGTATCTCCTTTAATAACTTATTTTACAGATATATTGAGTTGATGTAAGTATGCAATGTGCCCTTTAAGGCAGTGTCGGTTTGATTTACAGAGTTTGGTAACTGTTGATTCCGGCATTATAGCTTCCCGCTAATTGGCAACTGGAATACAGCTGTCGGCACCCATAGCAAATCACTGCGGAAGCTCCCAATGCTCTAGGCAAAGGGAAACGACACCATTGGGACTCACCAGTTGCTTGTAATTTGTGTACCTGTAACTCCTTTAACCACTTATTTTACAGATATATTGAGCTGATGTAAGTATGCAATGTGCCCTTTAAGGCAGTGTCGGTTGATTTACAGAGTTTGGTAACTGTTGATTCCGCATTATAGCTTCCCGCTAATTGGCAACTGGAATACAGCTGTCGGCACCCATAGCAAATCACTGCGGAAGCTCACAATGCTCTAGGCAAAGGGAAACGACACCATTGGGACTCACTAGTTGCTTGTAATTTGTGGACCTGTAACTCCTTTAACCACTTATTTTACAGATATATTGAGCTGATGTAAGTATGCAATGTGCCCCTTTAAGGCAGTGTCTGTTGATTTACAGAGTTTGGTAACTGATGATTCCGCATTATAGCTTCCCGCTAATTGGCAACTGGAATACAGCTGTCGGCACCCATAGCAAATCACTGCGGAAGCTCACAATGCTCTAGGCAAAGGGAAACGACACCATTGGGACTCACCAGTTGCTTGTAATTTGTGGACCTGTAACTCCTTTAACCACTTATTTTACAGATATATTGAGCTGATGTAAGTATGCAATCAGCCCTTTATGGCAGTGTCGGTTGATTTACAGAGTTTGGTAACTGTTGATTCCGCATTATAGCTTCCCGCTAATTGGCAACTGGAATACAGCTGTCGGCACCCATAGCAAATCACTGCGGAAGCTCACAATGCTCTAGGCAAAGGGAAACGACACCATTGGGACTCACTAGTTGCTTGTAATTTGTGGACCTGTATCTCCTTTAACCACTTATTTTACAGATATATTGAGCTGATGTAAGTATGCAATGTGCCCTTTAAGGCAGTGTCGGTTGATTTACAGAGTTTGGTAACTGAGTATTCCGCATTATAGCTTCCCGCCAATTGGCAACTGGAATACAGCTGTCGGCACCCATAGCAAATCACTGCGGAAGCTCACAATGCTCTAGGCAAAGGGAAACGACACCATTGGGACTCACCAGTTGCTTGTAATTTGTGGACCTGTAACTCCTTTAACCACTTATTTTACAGATATATTGAGCTGATGTAAGTATGCAATAAGCCCTTTATGGCAGTGTCGGTTGATTTACAGAGTTTGGTAACTGTTGATTCCGCATTATAGCTTCCCGCTAATTGGCAACTGGAATACAGCTGTCGGCACCCATAGCAAATCACTGCGGAAGCTCACAATGCTCTAGGCAAAGGGAAACGACACCATTGGGACTCACCAGTTGCTTGTAATTTGTGGACCTGTATCTCCTTTAACCACTTATTTTACAGATATATTGAGTTGATGTAAGTATGCAATGTGCCCTTTAAGGCAGTGTCGGTTGATTTACAGAGTTTGGTAACTGTTGATTCCGCATTATAGCTTCCCGCTAATTGGCAACTGGAATACAGCTGTCGGCACCCATAGCAAATCACTGCGGAAGCTCACAATGCTCTAGGCAAAGGGAAACGACACCATTGGGACTCACTAGTTGCTTGTAATTTGTGGACCTGTAACTCCTTTAACCACTTATTTTACAGATATATTGAGCTGATGTAAGTATGCAATGTGCCCTTTAAGGCAGTGTCTGTTGATTTACAGAGTTTGGTAACTGATGATTCCGCATTATAGCTTCCCGCTAATTGGCAACTGGAATACAGCTGTCGGCACCCATAGCAAATCACTGCGGAAGCTCACAATGATCTAGGCAAAGGGAAACGACACCATTGGGACTCACCAGTTGCTTGTAATTTGTGGACCTGTAACTCCTTTAACCACTTATTTTACAGATATATTGAGCTGATGTAAGTATGCAATCAGCCCTTTATGGCAGTGTCGGTTGATTTACAGAGTTTGGTAACTGTTGATTCCGCATTATAGCTTCCCGCTAATTGGCAACTGGAATACAGCTGTCGGCACCCATAGCAAATCACTGCGGAAGCTCACAATGCTCTAGGCAAAGGGAAACGACACCATTGGGACTCACTAGTTGCTTGTAATTTGTGGACCTGTATCTCCTTTAACCACTTATTTTACAGATATATTGAGCTGATGTAAGTATGCAATGTGCCCTTTAAGGCAGTGTCGGTTGATTTACAGAGTTTGGTAACTGAGTATTCCGCATTATAGCTTCCCGCCAATTGGCAACTGGAATACAGCTGTCGGCACCCATAGCAAATCACTGCGGAAGCTCACAATGCTCTAGGCAAAGGGAAACGACACCATTGGGACTCACCAGTTGCTTGTAATTTGTGGACCTGTAACTCCTTTAACCACTTATTTTACAGATATATTGAGCTGATGTAAGTATGCAATAAGCCCTTTATGGCAGTGTCGGTTGATTTACAGAGTTTGGTAACTGTTGATTCCGCATTATAGCTTCCCGCTAATTGGCAACTGGAATACAGCTGTCGGCACCCATAGCAAATCACTGCGGAAGCTCACAATGCTCTAGGCAAAGGGAAACGACACCATTGGGACTCACCAGTTGCTTGTAATTTGTGGACCTGTATCTCCTTTAACCACTTATTTTACAGATATATTGAGCTTGATGTAAAGTATGCAATGTGCCCTTTAAGGCAGTGTCGGTTGATTTACAGAGTTTGGTAACTGTTGATTCCGCATTATAGCTTCCCGCTAATTGGCAACTGGAATACAGCTGTCGGCACCCATAGCAAATCACTGCGGAAGCTCACAATGCTCTAGGCAAAGGGAAACGACACCATTGGGACTCACCAGTTGCTTGTAATTTGTGGACCTGTAACTCCTTTAACCACTTATTTTACAGATATATTGAGCTGATGTAAGTATGCAATCAGCCCTTTATGGCAGTGTTGGTTGATTTACAGAGTTTGGTAACTGTCGATTCCGCATTATAGCTTCCCGCTAATTGGCAACTGGAATACAGCTGTTGGCACCCATAGCAAATCACTGCGGAAGCTCACAATGCTCTAGGCAAAGGGAAACGACACCATTGGGACTCACCAGTTGCTTGTAATTTGTGGACCTGTAACTCCTTTAACCACTTATTTTACAGATATATTGAGCTGATGTAAGTATGCAATCAGCCCTTTATGGCAGTGTCGGTTGATTTACAGAGTTTGGTAACTGTTGATTCCGCATTATAGCTTCCCGCTAATTGGCAACTGGAATACAGCTGTCGGCACCCATAGCAAATCACTGCGGAAGCTCACAATGCTCTAGGCAAAGGGAAACGACACCATTGGGACTCACTAGTTGCTTGTAATTTGTGGACCTGTAACTCCTTTAACCACTTATTTTACAGATATATTGAGCTGATGTAAGTATGCAATGTGCCCTTTAAGGCAGTGTCTGTTGATTTACAGAGTTTGGTAACTGATGATTCCGCATTATAGCTTCCCGCCAATTGGCAACTGGAATACAGCTGTCGGCACCCATAGCAAATCACTGCGGAAGCTCAATATGATCTAGGCAAAGGGAAACGACACCATTGGGACTCACCAGTTGCTTGTAATTTGTGGACCTGTAACTCCTTTAACCACTTATTTTACAGATATATTGAGCTGATGTAAGTATGCAATCAGCCCTTTATGGCAGTGTCGGTTGATTTACAGAGTTTGGTAACTGTTGATTCCGCATTATAGCTTCCCGCTAATTGGCAACTGGAATACAGCTGTCGGCACCCATAGCAAATCACTGCGGAAGCTCACAATGCTCTAGGCAAAGGGAAACGACACCATTGGGACTCACTAGTTGCTTGTAATTTGTGGACCTGTATCTCCTTTAACCACTTATTTTACAGATATATTGAGCTGATGTAAGTATGCAATGTGCCCTTTAAGGCAGTGTCGGTTGATTTACAGAGTTTGGTAACTGATGATTCCGCATTATAGCTTCCCCGCCAATTGGCAACTGGAATACAGCTGTCGGCACCCATAGCAAATCACTGCGGAAGCTCACAATGCTCTAGGCAAAGGGAAACGACACCATTGGGACTCACCAGTTGCTTGTAATTTGTGGACCTGTAACTCCTTTAACCACTTATTTTACAGATATATTGAGCTGATGTAAGTATGCAATAAGCCCTTTATGGCAGTGTCGGTTGATTTACAGAGTTTGGTAACTGTTGATTCCGCATTATAGCTTCCCGCTAATTGGCAACTGGAATACAGCTGTCGGCACCCATAGCAAATCACTGCGGAAGCTCACAATGCTCTAGGCAAAGGGAAACGACACCATTGGGACTCACCAGTTGCTTGTAATTTGTGGACCTGTATCTCCTTTAACCACTTATTTTACAGATATATTGAGTTGATGTAAGTATGCAATGTGCCCTTTAAGGCAGTGTCGGTTGATTTACAGAGTTTGGTAACTGTTGATTCCGCATTATAGCTTCCCGCTAATTGGCAACTGGAATACAGCTGTCGGCACCCATAGCAAATCACTGCGGAAGCTCACAATGCTCTAGGCAAAGGGAAACGACACCATTGGGGACTCACCAGTTGCTTGTAATTTGTGGACCTGTATCTCCTTTAATCACTTATTTTACAGATATATTGAGTTGATGTAAGTATGCAATGTGCCCTTTAAGGCAGTGTCTGTTGATTTACAGAGTTTGGTAACTGTTGATTCCGCATTATAGCTTCCCGCTGGTAACTGTTGATTCCGCATTATAGCTTCCCGCTAATTGGCAACTGGAATACAGCTGTCGGCACCCATAGCAAATCACTGCGGAAGCTCACAATGCTCTAGGCAAAGGGAAACGACACCATTGGGACTCACTAGTTGCTTGTAATTTTGTGGACCTGTATCTCCTTTAATCACTTATTTTACAGATATATTGAGTTGATGTAAGTATGGAATCTCCCCTTTAAGGCAGTGTCTGTTGATTTACAGAGTTTGGTAACTGTTGATTCCGCATTATAGCTTCCCGCTAATTGGCAACTGGAATACAGCTGTTGGCACCCATAGCAAATCACTGCGGAAGCTCACAATGCTCTAGGCAAGGGGAAACGACACCATTGGGACTCGCTAGTTGCTTGTAATTTGTGGACCTGTATCTCCTTTAACCACTTATTTTACAGATATATTGAGTTGATGTAAGTATGCAATGTGCCCTTTAAGGCAGTGTCGGTTGATTTACAGAGTTTGGTAACTGATGATTCCGCATTATAGCTTTCCGCCAATTGGCAACTGGAATACAGCTATCGGCACCCATAGCAAATCACTGCGGAAGCTCACAATGCTCTAGGCAAAGGGAAACGACACCATTGGGACTCACCAGTTGCTTGTAATTTGTGGACCTGTAACTCCTTTAACCACTTATTTTACAGATATATTGAGCTGATGTAAGTATGCAATCAGCCCTTTATGGCAGTGTCGGTTGATTTACAGAGTTTGGTAACTGTTGATTCCGCATTATAGCTTCCCGCTAATTGGCAACTGGAATACAGCTGTCGGCACCCATAGCAAATCACTGCGGAAGCTCACAATGCTCTAGGCAAAGGGAAACGACACCATTGGGACTCGCTAGTTGCTTGTAATTTGTGGACCTGTATCTCCTTTAACCACTTATTTTACAGATATGTTGAGCTGATGTAAGTATGCAATGTGCCCTTTAAGGCAGTGTCGGTTGATTTACAGAGTTTGGTAACTGATGATTCCGTATTACTGTATAGCTTCCCGCCAATTGGCAACTGGAATACAGCTATCGGCACCCATAGCAAATCAATGCGGAAGCTCACAATGCTCTAGGCAAAGGGAAACGACACCATTGGGACTCACCAGTTGCTTGTAATTTGTGGACCTGTAACTCCTTTAACCACTTATTTTACAGATATATTGAGCTGATGTAAGTATGCAATCAGCCCTTTATGGCAGTGTCGGTTGATTTACAGAGTTTGGTAACTGTTGATTCCGCATTATAGCTTCCCGCTAATTGGCAACTGGAATACAGCTGTCGGCACCCATAGCAAATCACTGCGGAAGCTCACAATGCTCTAGGCAAAGGGAAACGACACCATTGGGACTCACCAGTTGCTTGTAATTTGTGTACCTGTAACTCCTTTAACCACTTATTTTACAGATATATTGAGCTGATGTAAGTATGCAATTAGCCCTTTATGGCAGTGTCGGTTGATTTACAGAGTTTGGTAACTGTTGATTCTGCATTATAGCTTCCCGCTAATTGGCAACTGGAATACAGCTGTCGGCACCCATAGCAAATCACTGCGGAAGCTCACAATGCTCTAGGCAAAGGGAAACGACACCATTGGGACTCACCAGTTGCTTGTAATTTGTGGACCTGTAACTCCTTTAACCACTTATTTTACAGATATATTGAGCTGATGTAAGTATGCAATCAGCCCTTTATGGCAGTGTCGGTTGATTTACAGAGTTTGGTAACTGTTGATTCCGCATTATAGCTTCCCGCTAATTGGCAACTGGAATACAGCTATCGGCACCCATAGCAAATCACTGCGGAAGCTCACAATGCTCTAGGCAAAGGGAAACGACACCATTGGGACTCACTAGTTGCTTGTAATTTGTGGACCTGTATC
>NC_090725.1:81012837-81032837 GCF_036898095.1 Palaemon carinicauda
ATGGGATTTGGGAAACATGAAGGAATCGTAGTTTCCCTGTGTTACCCAAATTGCTAGATTTTTTAACATCAGTAGAGTGGTCCTTTTTAGTTCGAAGGTCGTCAACAGAGTTTTCCTTAATTACAGTAGCAGAAGTCGTCAACAGTGCCGGGGGGGAGTCAGCAAATCCAGGGATAGGGAGTCAGTATTTGAAGGGTCCATATTTAAGGATGGGATTTTCAGGTTTTTTGTTGTTTTGTTGGGGTACCTGCTTGAGAATTATAAGAAAGTATCATACGTTGGAAAGGAAATTTGCATTCTCCACTATCGGCACAATGAGAGTATATTTCCCCGATGGTCCACTCCATACCCTACCCGAAGGATAGCATCAAAACAGATATAGAGGCACAGGTGTAAGCTAAACCCGCCTGTTAGGACTGAGACCAAAGTAATATGGAATCATCCTCCCCATATCTGTAATGATGGGCTTCCGGCCAAAAGCCAAGAGTCCCACCTCAAGGATTGGATCCCCCTGGATTCCGATGACCCAACCCTTGAGAGTAGTTCCGCCAAAAAGGTCCAAACCATCTTTGGGATGGCTGAGATCATCCAATACTCTCATATATAGCTTTGAATGCGAATACCTCCCAACCGTGATCCCTTCTCCCATTCATCTAAGCAGGCAGTAATAACGAATGTGGAAATATCCACGCCATTTAAATAAAATAGAAAAAAAAAATAGATAAATAAATAAATGAACAAATACAATAAATAAATATATATATATATGCATACATCTACATATATATATAACTAAGAAAAATAATAATCATAGAGATAGGACAGCAAGATGAAAGAAAGTTGATAAAATTAAGAGAAGGTCGAAGTAATATTAAGCAGAAGAAAAAGATGAAAGAGAGAAATTTAGATTCGAACTGGGGGAGCAATTTCCCGAAGTTCGAGAGCCCTCTTGCCCGTCACCAAGATTCAGCACGGGAATGAAATGCCGTGCTGAAGCTCAATGACTTCATCAAGGCATTCTCTCATTAAGAGGGTCCCTTTGCCTAGAGCATTGTGAGCTTCCGCAGTGATTTGCTATGGGTGCCGACAGCTGTATTCCAGTTGCCAATTAGCGGGAAGCTATAATGCAGAATCAACAGTTACCAAACTCTGTAAATCAACCGACACTGCCATAAAGGGCTGATTGCATACTTACATCAGCTCAATATATCTGTAAAATAAGTGGTTAAAGGAGTTACAGGTCCACAAATTACAAGCAACTGGTGAGTCCCAATGGTGTCGTTTCCCTTTGCCTAGAGCATTGTGAGCTTCCGCAGTGATTTGCTATGGGTGCCAACAGCTGTATTCCAGTTGCCAATTAGCGGGAAGCTATAATGCGGAATCAACAGTTACCAAACTCTGTAAATCAACCGACACTGCCATAAAGGGCTGATTGCATACTTACATCAGCTCAATATATCTGTAAAATAAGTGGTTAAAGGAGTTACAGGTCCACAAATTACAAGCAACTGGTGAGTCCCAATGGTGTCGTTTCCCTTTGCCTAGAGCATTGTGAGCTTCCGCAGTGATTTGCTATGGGTGCCGACAGCTGTATTCCAGTTGCCAATTAGCGGGAAGCTATAATGCGGAATCAACAGTTACCAAACTCTGTAAATCAACCGACACTGCCTTAAAGGGCACATTGCATACTTACATCAACTCAATATATCTGTAAAATAAGTGATTAAAGGAGATACAGGTCCACAAATTACAAGCAACTGGTGAGTCCCAATGGTGTCGTTTCCCTTTGCCTAGAGCATTGTGAGCTTCCGCAGTGATTTGCTATGGGTGCCGACAGCTGTATTCCAGTTGCCAATTAGCGGGAAGCTATAATGCGGAATCAACAGTTACCAAACTCTGTAAATCAACCGACACTGCCATAAAGGGCTGATTGCACACTTACATCAGCTCAATATATCTGTAAAATAAGTGGTTAAAGGAGTTACAGGTCCACAAATTACAAGCAACTGGTGAGTCCCAATGGTGTCGTTTCCCTTTGCCTAGAGCATTGTGAGCTTCCGCAGTGATTTGCTATGGGTGCCAACAGCTGTATTCCAGTTGCCAATTAGCGGGAAGCTATAATGCGGAATCAACAGTTACCAAACTCTGTAAATCAACCGACACTGCCATAAAGGGCTGATTGCATACTTACATCAGCTCAATATATCTGTAAAATAAGTGGTTAAAGGAGTTACAGGATCAGGATCTCGGCTACTCGAACCGGGAGAGGGAGAGCGAGACTGCACATCCCGGTTCCACCCTCTCTTCATTGGTCTTGATTCGTAACGCCAATTACGTCTGGGAGAACGATCAGGCGAAGACACAAACGTATCCGACACGCCTTTTCTACGGCGGTCAAGAGCAGCCTGGGAGATCGCAACAGGAATGTCTGAGGCGACGACTGACCAAGGATAAGCACCTCTCACCCCTTTCAGCTTTCGACGTACCTTCTCCCTTGGTCCTGGGAGCTTGGTAGAGGTCTAGACCTAGGGGTACGACAGATTCGATCAGTCGCCACCTCCACTGCACTTTCACAAGCACTAATTTCACTTACACCCTTACCTTTAAAGGCCTCCAATTGTGCTTTAATGGCCTCTAATTCAGCAGCTAATTTAGCATACCTAGGGTCATCCGTAAGCACAGATCCTGTAGAAGGGGCAGGAGTTACTTCATTCGGGGAAGGAATAACTTCCAAAGAGGTTACAAGTAAAGGGTCAATAGATAAATCTAAGCTAGGCTCACTAGCAGACTTTGACTTTGATTTAGCTCTTCTAACTATCAACCTCAAGTTTGCGCACATAGCGCTTCATAGCTAACCAATTATCATCATTTAAAACCTTGCACCTATTATCTAGAGCACATTCAAACCCCCTGCAACCCATACAGATAGTGTGAGGGTCAACCGACACTTTCGGCAACCTCACCTTGCAAATATCATTCGCACAAACACGAAAAATGTTATTTTCATTAGTAAAATAAATTTTTGAATATACTTACCCGATAATCATGTAGCTGTCAACTCCGTTGCCCGACAGAATTCTACGGAAGGGATACGCCAGCGATCGCTATACAAGAGGGGGGTGTACTCACAAGCGCCACCTGTGGCCAGGTACTGCAGTACTTCTTGTTGACACCACTTCAATTTTTCCTCGGTCCACTGGTTCTATGGGGAGGAAGGGTGGGTCAATTAAATCATGATTATCGGGTAAGTATATTCAAAAATTTATTTTACTAATGAAAATAACATTTTTCAATATTAAACTTACCCGATAATCATGTAGCTGATTCACACCCAGGGAGGTGGGTGAAAACCAGTGTACATGTATATCAAGAAGCTAAGTATCCCGTATTTCATATTATCAGTTATTCAAAATAACAATGAAATTACAAGTACCTGGTAAGGAAGTCGACTTGAGCCATTACTCTGCCTTAAATAAGTTCGTCTTCCTTACTGAGCGCAGCGTTCCTCTTAGGAGGCTGAACAACTCTAAGGTGCTGAAGTATCAAGGGCTGCAACCCATACTAAAGGACCTCATCACAACCTTTAACCTCGGCGCTTCTCAAGAAAGAATTGACCACCCGCCAAATCAACAAGGATGTGGAAGGCTTCTTAGCCGACCGTACAACCCATAAAAAGTATTCAAGAGAAAGGTTAAAAGGTTATGGGATTATGGGAATGTAGTGGCTGAGCCCTCGCCTACTACTGCATTCGTTGCTACGAATGGTCCCAGGGTGTAGCAGTACTCGTAAAGAGACTGGACATCTTTGAGATAGAATGATGCGAACACTGACTTGCTTCTCCAATAGGTTGCATCCATAACACTCTGCAGAGAATGGCTCTGTTTGAAGGCCACTGAAGTAGCCACAGCTCTCACTTCATGTGTCCTTACCTTCAGCAAAGCAAGGTCTTCTTCCTTCAGATGAGAATGTGCTTCTCTAATCAGAAGCCTGAAAAGTAAGAAACTGAGTTCTTAGAACTTGGAAAAGAAGGTTTCTTGATAGCACACCATAAGGCTTCTGATTGTCCTCGTAAAGGTTAAGACCTTTTTAGATAGTACCTAAGAGCTCTAACTGGGCAAAGTACTCTCTCCAGTTCATTCCCCACCAAGTTGGACAGGCTTGGGATCTCGAACGACTTAGGCCAAGGACGTGAAGGAAGCTCGTTTAGCAAAAACCGAGCTGCAAGGAACACGTAGCCGTTTCAGATGTGAAAACAATGATCCTGCTGAAGGTGTGGATCTCACTTACTCTTTTAGCTGTTGTCAAGCACACGAGGAAAAGAGTTTTTAATGTGAGGTCCTAAAAAGAGGCTGATTGGAGAGGTTCAAATCTTGATGACATAAGGAACCTTAGGACCACGTCTAGATTCCAGCCTGGAGTGGACAACCGACGTTCCTTTGAGGTCTCAAAAGACCTAGGGAGGTCCTGTAGATCTTTGTTGGTGGAAAGATCCAAGCCTCTGTGGCGGAAAACCGCTGCCAACATACTTCTGTAACCCTTGATCGTAGGAGCTGAAAGGGATCTTACTTTCCTTAGATATAACAGGAAGTCAGCAATCTGGGTTACAGTGGTACTGGTTGAGGAAACTGCATTGGTCTTGTACCAGCTACGGAAGACTTCCCCTTGAGACTGATAGATTCTGAGAGTGGATGTTCTCCTTGCTTTGGCAATCGCTCTGGCTGCCTCCTTCGAAAAGCCCCTAGCTCTTGAGAGTCTTTCGAAAGTCTGAAGGCAGTCAGACGAAGAGCGTGGAGGTTTGGGTGTACCTTCTTTACGTGAGGTAGACGTAGAAGGTTCACTCCTAGAGGAAGAGTCCTGGGAATGTCGACCAGCCATTGCAGTACCTCTAAGAACCATTCTCTCGCGGGCCAGAGCGGAACCAACCAACGTCAGCCGTGTCCCTTTGCGAGAGGAGAACTTCTGAAGTACCCTGTTGACAATCTTGAACGGCGGGAATGCATACAGGTCGAGATGGAACCAATCCAGCAGAAAAGCATCCACGTGAACTGCTGCTGGGTCTGGAATCGGAGAACAATACAACAGGAGTCTCTAGGTTATCGAGGTAGCGAACAGATCTATGGTTGGCTGACCCCACAGGGCCCAAAGTCTGCTGCAAACATTCTTGTGAAGGGTCCACTCTGTGGGGATGACCTGACCCTTCCGGCTGAGGTGATCTGCCATGACATTCATACCGCCCTGAATGAACCTCGTTACCAGCGTGAGCTTTCGATCTTTAGACCAGATGAGGAGGTCCCTTGCGATCTAGAACAACTTCACGAAAGAGTCCCTCCCTGCTTGAAGATGTAAGCCAGGGCTGTGGTGTTGTCAGAGTCCACCTCCACCACTTTGTTAAGCTGGAGGGACTTGAAGTTTATCAAGGCCAGAAGAACCGCCAACAACTCCTTGCAATTGATGTGAAGTGTCCTTTGTTCCTGATTCCATGTTCCCGAGCATTCCTGTCCGTCCAAAGTCGCACCCCAGCCCGTGTCTGATGCGTCCGAGAGGAGAAGGCGGTCGGGTTTCTGAACAGCCAAAGATAGACTTCCTTGAGAAGAAAGCTGTTCTTACACCACGCGAGAGAAGACCTCCTCTCTTCGGAAACAGGAACTGAGACCATCTCTAGCGTCATGTCCTTTATCCAGTGAGCAGCTAGATGATACTGAAGGGGGGAGGTGGAGTCTCCCTAACACGATGAACAGGGCCAGCGATGAAAGTGTCCCTGTTAGACTCATCCACTACCTGACTGAGCATCGGTTCCTTCTCAGCATGCTCTGGATGCATTCTAGGGCTTGGAAAATCCTTGGGGCCGACGGAAAAGCCCGAAAAGCTCGACTCTGAAGATCCATACCCAGGGAGACAATGGTCTGGGATGGGACGAGCTGAGACTCCTCAAAATTGACCAGGAGGCCCAGTTCCTTGGTCAGATCCATAGTCCATCTGAGAATCTCCAGACAGCGACGACTTGTGGGAGCTCTTAAAAGCCAGTCGTCTGACGGAGCCGGACACAAGATCATGGTACTGCTGCACAGTCTGTGAACTGTCAACCATGGGGAAGCGAGGAAGTACAGTGACAACCCGAAGCTGTCTAGACTGTCTGGGTCGTACAGACAACTCCTTATCGGGTTGCTGAGGTTGCCGCACTGCGTCACAACAAGTCACTTCTGCTGGTTGTTGAACGTCTTCCCAGTGACACACTGACTCCGTAAACAAAAAAAATCCTCTAACAAGGACTAAGCTTGGACTGCATGTCTTGCAACACAGCTCAAGGTCTATGGGAGCAGGTGTGGTAACAGACGGGGTTAGCGACTGAAGTGGAACCATTACCTTCCCTGGGAGCATGTTATGCTTAAATAAAAGTCCATAGGAGGCTACGCAGCTAAAGGCTCCTCTCCAAATGACAGAGTCCTCAAGGGAATATCAGAAGGAGGGAGAAAAGCACTTTCTCATCTACAGGGACCATATCCGAGAAAAGCTAAGTTCTCTCAGTGAGGGTTTCACTGGTGCAAAAGCAGCAGACTAGAAGGCAACGTTATGAAACTGCTTGACAGTCTAGTGAGTTGGCAACAACCAAAAAGATGTGTGACTGAGAAGCATGCGGTAAGGTATGCAGAGCATGCTGTATGTAGAGCATGCTGTAAGGTAAGCAGAGCGTGTTGCATGGCGTGTAACATTTCTCAGAAATTCCATGACCAGTGCTAGAGTGAGTAATATCGCATTACCGTCCATTGAAAGTGCACGTGCCGAGGGAATTGATTTAGACTGTTTTGTTGATGAACTTGATAGCCGGCATGATAATCGTAGAATTAAGCTACACTAAATGTACTATAATCTACTTCACCTCAGGAAAGGGAAACTCGCCCTGTTGGCAACACTGCATTACTTCATGCATGCTTGCATGGGGTTTAATATCAACATAATATTACCTTACATTCATAACTCATGATTCATTTTTGTTTAGAAGATATTTTTGCCATATTTTGCGATTTGTTAAAAATATATTGCAAGGAATACATATATATTTTTATATAAGTAATACAAATAACCTCCATTATCATAATGTTTGTGTAGGCATACATGTATATGATTACAAATGCAAGTTATGAAAGTAATGAGGTGTTATTATTGTCATTTGTTATTCCCAAGTTGAATGGGAAGAAGCTCAAGTTGAGGAAAAAGTGGCAGATGCATGCGTTGAGGTGGCTGACTCATAGCATGAGGTTGCTGCCTCAAGAGTTGCGCTTGCTGTAAGGGTTGCGGATGCGCAGTAGCAGGTTCCTGAGGAACGAGTTAAGGTTCCTGAGGTGTGAGCTGCGAGAGTTGAGGTAGTGGCTGCGCAGAACGCAGTTCTTGTCTCGCGAGTTGAGGTTCCTGAGGTGCTAGCCTAAGGAGTTGAGACTCTTGCCTTGAGGAGGGTTGAGGTCGCTGCAGCGAGTGCTGAGATGGCTGCCTCATCGATGGAAGAGGTTGTCGTACCTCAAGAGATTGTTGCCTCGCTGGTGGAACCGCAAGCGGAAGCGGAGGAAGTAAGGCATAAGACTCCTGCTCCCATTGCTGAGGTTGCCTTAAGGAAGGTTAAGGTTGCTGCACAACGCTGGTAACTGGCAACTCAGAACGCGGTAAGGTAGCCTGAGGAACCTCAACTTCGTACGCCTGGCAGACTGGACTGCGGTGAGGCGGAGCTCACGCAGGAGGAGGCGGAGGTTGCTGCACACCGCTGGTAACTGGCAACTCAGAACGCGGTAAGGTAGCCTGAGGAACCTCAACTTCGTACGCCTGGCAGACTGGACTGCGGAGGCGGAGCGTTCGCAGGAGGAGGTGTAACCTTCTCAGCCTGAAACTCACGCATTAAGACCGCAAGCTGCGACTGCATGGACTGCAGCAAAGTCGTCTTGGGATCAACAGACGATAAAGTCTGTTGAGGCAAAGCCTTAATAGAAGATGAGGTCTGTTGAGGCATCGCCTTACCTCTCTTAGGAGGTGTGCAGTCACCTGATGACTGAGGAGAGTCAGAGTTAACCCAATGACTGCATCCGGGTTGTTGAACTCTAACTTCGTACGTCTGGCATAGGTCTGGACTTTACGTTTAAGAGGTCTTGAGACCTGAGACCAGCGTTTTCTCCCCGAAATTTCTTCTGCAGACGAGCAAAATAAGGGCTCAATCGTCTGCGGGTGGGAGTGACGGTCTCTGTAAGACACGCCCGCAACCACCGAGGATACTTCTGTGCGCCGATCAAGGCCTGCCGAACCCTTTTGCCCTTCGACATTGCTTCTCCCCTGGGCTTGGGAGCTTGCAAGAGGTCCCGGACTGGGAGGACGACTGGCACGCACAGAAGTACCCTCACGCACAACACTGACACACTTTGCGCTAATCACTTATCACTTTTGATTTTCTGTTTGCACTTATTTCACTGAACTCGAAACTTTAAGTGGTTTGTACCTGAAACACGCAATTCTATCCTTTCTCAAAAGTTAGTAATTGCGAAAACAGAATTACAATGTAACAGAAAAATCTAATGAAAGATAAATAATTCAGTGGCTGGAAAGAGACTAAACACTAGATCAAATAAACTACGTTTAAAATCTCTCACCGCATAAAGCTTGAGAACAAGAAAAAACTCTAGAAACGTTTACCTTCTTCCCCTAAAGAGACTAGGGAGAAGAGCAAAAACGATAACAACGTTACTCGCTTGAACGAAACGTTTATCCTCCTCTTTCTCCCTCCGTCTCTATCTCTCTCTCTCTCTCTCTTGACTTAGAACCTGAGAGAAGAGCCCAATCATATATATCGTTAAAACATATTATTGTTAAAGGAAAAAACTGAAATATTTCCCAAAATGAAAAGTTCCTTTATTAGAATTAAAACCATTAAGTTAAGAAAGAATGAACAAAACGCTAGACACGGTTACTCTTACTGCAACGTGACACCGTGAAAATTCTCTCTCTATCGTAACGATAGAGCGCAAGTTGAACGTTCTGAACGTCAACAACTGCAGAGACAAAACAAAACGTTAGTTCAACTTTGAAAACAGTACGAGACTATCAAAGAAATTCTTTCAAAAACATTAAAATAGCATAATATGTTAACAGGTAAAACCGAAATGACGGGCTCAATGTTAATTAACTTCGGTACCAAGAAAAGACCGCCTACTATTAGGAAAGGTCGAATATAAACAAATATAAAAATTAATTTTAATAAGTTTATAATAAAAGGAAGTTAATCGAAGAGGCCTATAAAAGGCGGAGAGATATAAAATAAATCTATAACTTTTGTTAAGCAAAATTAAGAAAGAAAGTCTATACTCTCTTAGACACCAACACTTCCGTCTAAGGGAAGGGTCGGCCATTAAAAGGTGAAAGAGAGTTCATACTCTCTTCGTCACCATAATTAATCAAATTAATTCCAAAAGTTAGCTAAGCTAATAATAAAACTTCCTGAATAGCGAAAGCTGAAATCTTAGAGCAATACTTCACCAAAAACCGTGAACAAGACTCTAAAATTATAAGCGTATCCATGAACGTCTTGCCAGAAGCACGACAGAGGAAAAATTGAAGTGGTGTCAACAAGAAGTACTGCAGTACCTGGCCACAGGTGGCGCTTGTGAGTACACCCCCCTCTTGTATAGCGATCGCTGGCGTATCCCTTCCGTAGAATTTTGTCGGGCAACGGAGTTGACAGCTACATGATTATCGGGTAAGTTTAATATTGAAAATGAATTTTTTCACTCACGATAAGAAAGGAAAAAAAGACAAAAAACAAAAAACAAACACGATTGCCAAATCCCAACACAGTGTACTTCACCAAAAACGAAGTCCAAAAAGGCGATGAAGGGAAAGCGAACCGAAAAAACTCTAAAGGGCGGACCAACGATGTTGTCGATCCGGCCGGCAGAGATAATCTGAGGAACAGAAAACGGGAATGATTCCAAGTACCACCCTGTAAGGGTTGTTAACCATCTAACCACACAACCACCACAAGGCGGTTGCCGCGATTTTCGATTAAATTCTGCCACAGTCGGAGACTCAGCTATATATATATATAACTGCCAGGTAAGTACTATTCATAAAAAGTCAAATTTGTCAAAATCCTTTACCATGAATAAATTCATAAATTTGGAAAAAAAAAATTTACCAAGCAATACAAACCAGAATCCTCTACTTGTGGATACTTGGATCTTACCATCCAAAAGGTTTGCCTTTCGTAGATCCGACAAGTCGGAGGGGGTCCGTCTGGGTTGGATCTTACCATCCAAAAGGTTCGCCTTTCGTAGATCCGACAAGTCGGAGGGGGTCCGTCTGGGTTGGATCTTACCATCCAAAAGGTTCGCCTTTCGTAGATCCGACAAGTCAGAGGGGGTACGTCTGGGATATCATTCAAGTAATGTACTTGGTTTTCCAGGGATCATTTTGTGGCATAACTCAATTATCATTCTGTCCGTTGTGATTGGTGCGAGTCCCAATGATGTCGTTTCGCTTTGCCTATAGCATTACGAGCTTCCGCAGTGATTTGCTATGGGTGCCGACAGCTGTATTCCAGTTGCCAATTAGCGGGAAGCTATAATGCGGAATCAACAGTTACCAAACTCTGTAAATCAACCGACACTGCCATAAAGGGCTGATTGCATACTTACATCAGCTCAATATATCTGTAAAATAAGTGGTTAAAGGAGTTACAGGTCCACAAATTACAAGCAACTGGTGAGTCCCAATGGTGTCGTTTCCCTTTGCCTATAGCATTGTGAGCTTCCGCAGTGATTTGCTATGGGTGCCAACAGCTGTATTCCAGTTGCCAATTAGCGGGAAGCTATGATGCGGAATCAACAGTTACCAAACTCTGTAAATCAACCGACACTGCCATAAAGGGCACATTGCATACTTACATCAACTCAATATATCTCTAAAATAAGTGGTTAAAGGAGTTACAGGTCCACAAATTACAAGCAACTGGTGAGTCCCAATGGTGTCGTTTCCCTTTGCCTAGAGCATTGTGAGCTTCCGCAGTGATTTGCTATGGGTGCCGATAGCTGTATTCCAGTTGCCAATTGGCGGGAAGCTATAATGCGGAATCATCAGTTACCAAACTCTGTAAATCAACCGACACTGCTTTAAAGGGCACATTGCATACTTACATCAGCTCAATATATCTATAAAATAAGTGGTTAAAGGAGATACAGGTCCACAAATTACAAGCAACTGGTGAGTCCCAATGGTGTCGTTTCCCTTTGCCTAGAGCATTGTGAGCTTCCGCAGTGATTTGCTATGGGTGCCGATAGCTGTATTCCAGTTGCCAATTGGCGGGAAGCTATAATGCGGAATCATCAGTTACCAAACTCTGTAAATCAACCGACACTGCTTTAAAGGGCACATTGCATACTTACATCAGCTCAATATATCTATAAAATAAGTGGTTAAAGGAGTTACAGGTCCACAAATTACAAGCAACTGGTGAGTCCCAATGGTGTCGTTTCCCTTTGCCTAGAGCATTGTGAGCTTCCGCAGTGATTTGCTATGGGTGCCGACAGCTGTATTCCAGTTGCCAATTAGCGGGAAGCTATAATGCGGAATCAACAGTTACCAAACTCTGTAAATCAACCGACACTGCCATAAAGGGCTGATTGCATACTTACATCAGCTCAATATATCTGTAAAATAAGTGGTTAAAGGAGTTACAGGTCCACAAATTACAAGCAACTAGTGAGTCCCAATGGTGTCGTTTCCCTTTGCCTAGAGCATTGTGAGATTCCGCAGTGATTTGCTATGGGTGCCGATAGCTGTATTCCAGTTGCCAATTAGCGGGAAGCTATAAAGCGGAATCAACAGTTACCAAACTCTGTAAATCAACCGACACTGCCTTAAAGGGCACATTGCATACTTACATCAGCTCAATATATCTGTAAAATAAGTGGTTAAAGGAGATACAGGTCCACAAATTACAAGCAACTAGTGAGTCCCAATGGTGTCGTTTCCCTTTGCCTAGAGCATTGTGAGCTTCCGCAGTGATTTGCTATGGGTGCCGACAGCTGTATTCCAGTTGCCAATTAGCGGGAAGCTATAATGCGGAATCAACAGTTACCAAACTCTGTAAATCAACCGACACTGCCTTAAAGGGCACATTGCATACTTACATCAGCTCAATATATCTGTAAAATAAGTGGTTAAAGGAGATACAGGTCCACAAATTACAAGCAACTAGTGAGTCCCAATGGTGTCGTTTCCCTTTGCCTAGAGCATTGTGAGCTTCCGCAGTGATTTGCTATGGGTGCCGACAGCTGTATTCCAGTTGCCAATTAGCGGGAAGCTATAATGCGGAATCAACAGTTACCAAACTCTGTAAATCAACCGACACTGCCTTAAAGGGCACATTGCATACTTACATCAACTCAATATATCTGTAAAATAAGTGATTAAAGGAGATACAGGTCCACAAATTACAAGCAACTAGTGAGTCCCAATGGTGTCGTTTCCCTTTGCCTAGAGCATTGTGAGCTTCCGCAGTGATTTGCTATGGGTGCCGACAGCTGTATTCCAGTTGCCAATTAGCGAGAAGCTATAATGAGGAATCATCAGTTACCAAACTCTGTAAATCAACCGACACTGCATTACAGGGCAGATTCCATACTTACATCAGCTCAATATATTTGTAAAATAAGTGGTTAAAGGAGTTACAGGTCCACAAATTACAAGCCATTGGTGCGAGTCCCAACAGTGTCGTTTCACTTTGCCTATAGCATTGCCAGCTTCCGCAGTGATTTGGTATGGGTGCCGAGGGCTATGTTCCAGTTGCCAATTAGCGAGAAGCTATAATGTGGAATTATCAGTTACTAAACTCAGTAAATCAACCGACACTGCCTTACAGGACAGATTCCATTTCAGTGACAATTTAGTGGCCAATTCAAAACCCGACATCATCTCCTCTTAAGCCTATTGACGCAAAAGGGCCTCGGTTAGATTTTGCCAGTCGTCTCTATCTAGAGCTTTTAATTCAATACTTGTCCATTCATCACCACCTACTTTCCACTTCATAGTCCTCAGTCATGTAGGCCTGGGTCTCCCAACATCTTCATAAAGGCCAGCACCCAGTTCAAAAGACAATTTAGTACCCAATTCAAAACCTAAGAGCATTTCAAGACAAGCAACGTGGTATAAAAAAAAAAAAAAAAAAAAAATCAGGAAGCCTGTTAGAAAGCTACAAAGTATGTGCGGATCGGTGCAAGGGGGTAAAATTATATAACAGCGCAATAACCAGTCTGTAGAAAAGACTTTTTAATGTATTTTGAAGGATTATGATAATAATTTCTGGCAAAAACCCATGGTTTTAGTTGTGGTAGGTCGACTATCACAACAAAAAAGCTACGGCTTTGCGCTAGGTAACGTCATCAATTATAATTTACACCTACAAATATATTCTGTACTAGTCACACTAGTCATATTTAAACAAACTTTTTGAAACTGATTTTTCCGCCAGTTACCATCATGAAAAGTCATCGTAATAAAAAGTTACCGTAGCCAAAAGGGAGTAATAGTAATTTAACACGGTCAAAACACTGGAGCTTCTATTTGCCCGGACTTTCAGATGCAAAAAAAAAAAAAAAAAAAAAAATTACATCCCATTTTCTATGGAGTCGTTCGTAGCAACGTTCATGTTACAACTACCTCCATACATATTTTAACTAATGATTGGTTGTTTTTTGCTCTTTCGCACTCGCGATTTAATATTCTCTAATCATTCCTATGTTATAGCAAGTGGAACATGTTTCGCAACGCTCGTTAGCTCCGTACGCTTGTGTGTCACCGTTAATTATCAATTATATAACCTCGACAACGGCGTGAATACACACTTAACAAAGGGACGAGTTGTAGCTGCACGATCCGGCCTTCGTTCGAACATGGCTTTGGCTTCCATTTCCCATTATCGGACTAAATATATCATACACATATCTACCCTAACTTCTCATTATTGACATGATAATTAAAATAACTATATTTACGTTGTATTTTCCTACATTGAAAATTAGAGTGGCACTCGATAGAGCAAACTTCTGTCGCGGAAGCATAGGTCTCGACCTTTTGCTTAACCTTGACCTTTGACTAACGTTTATTAATTGGCGTGGATTTTCACACACTCAAATATGAACCAAGTTTGAAGTCTCTGTGACAACAACGTCCAAACTTATGGTCGATTACGTGAATTGGACATTTAGTTTGACCGGGCCTTGACCTTCCAAATTTAATCATAACCACCTTTTTACATAAAAGTTAATCCCTGCAAATTTCATTACTCTACAATTAAAACTGTGGCCCGGAACTAATCACAAACAAAGACACCAAAAGGGGGTAAAACATAACCTCCTTCCACTTCATTGGCAGAGGTAACATGAAAAGTCATCGTAATAATGTTACCGTAATCAAAGGCGAGAAATAGTAATGAAAAACGGTCAAAACACTGGAGCTAATGTTTACCAGGACTTTCAGATGCATTAAAAACATTTTCCATCACATTTTCTATGGCGTCGTTCGTAGCAATGTTCATCGTGTTACAAATACCTCCTTACATAATTCAAGTAATGATTGATTGGTCTTTGCTCTTTTGCTGTCTCGCAATTACACATTCTCTCATCGTTGCTATGTTCTGGCAAGTGGAACATGTTTTGCACCTCGTTAGCCCCGTAAACTTGCATTTCAGCGTTAATTATCAATTATATAACCTTGACAATGGGGTGAATACACACTTACCAAAGGGACGAGTTGTAGCTGCACGATCCAGCCTTCGGTCGAACATGGCATTGGTTTCTATTTCCCATTATTAGACTAAATACATCAAAACACGTTTCTACCCTAACTTTTCATTATAAACATGATAATTAAAATAAGAACTATACTCATATTGTATATTTCAATATTGAGATTAGGGGGGCACTAAGTAGAGTGCAGACCTCCACCGCGGCAGCCTATTTCTCGACCTTTACCTTGACCCTGACATTACCATGTATTGTTTGCCGTGGATTTTCATATTCTCAAATATGAACCAAGTTTGAAGTCTCTGTGACAACAACGTCCAAACTTATGATCGATTACGTGAATTGGACATTTTGCTTGACCGGGCCTCGACCTTCAAAAATTTAATTATTACCAGCTTTTTACATAACAGTTAATCATGGCAAGTTTCATCGCTCCACGATTAAAATTGGGGCCAGGAAGCTGTTCGGAAACATAAACATAGGGGCTAAAACATAGCCTCCTTCCAATTTCATTGGCGGTGGTAACCAATAACATGGCGGTTTGGACTGCAAACTGTTAGGGGCTCTTATTTCCTAACAAGTAACTCTCGACAAAAGCAACACCGTGAAATAATGGGTGGAAGGCAACCAAGGAGGTGCCGATGGAAAGGCGAATCCCTCCGCCCAACAACTGAACTGAACTGGAATCTCTCGTGGCCTGTGCCAAGATACCAAAGGTAGCAAGACATTTTTATTATTTTCCGTAACTTCGTTAAGAGGTTTCTGTCAGTAGTACGCTAGATACACAAATTTATTAAAACCTTTAACTTTGTTAACAGGTTTCCATCAGTAGCATGTTGGATTCAAAATACTGTAGTACATTTGCAAAGAGCTACTCAATTATTTCAAGTTCCAATGTCCTATCTAACTTCGTACTGTTCTATAATAAAACCAAAAGAAGGCTACAAAGACCAATACGTAATGCCTAATAAGCACGTAGCTATGTGCATTAAATTGGGCTTTAAGATCAGATTAGGTTAGGTACAGAGGATACAGTCCCATATTACCTTATGGGCATACTTTAATAAAAAAAAAAAATTTACATCCCATTTTCTATGGATTCGTTCGTAGCAACGTTCATGTTACAACTACCTCCATACATATTTTAACTAATGATTGGTTGTTTTTTGCTCTTTCACACTCGCGATTTAATATTCTCTAATCATTCCTATGTTATAGCAAGTGGAACATGTTTCGCAACGCTCGTTAGCTCCGTACGCTTGTGTGTCACCGTTAATTATCAATTATATAACCTCGACAACGGCGTGAATACACACTTACCAAAGGGACGAGTTGTAGCTGCACGATCCGGCCTTTGTTCGAACATGGCTTTGGCTTCCATTTCCCATTATCGGACTAAATACATCATACACATTTCTACCCTAACTTCTCATTATTGACATGATAATTAAAATAACTATATTTACGTTGTATTTTCCTACATTGAAAATTAGAGTGGCACTCGATAGAGCAAACTTCTGTCGCGGAAGCATAGGTCTCGACCTTTTGCTTAACCTTGACCTTTGACTAACGTTTATTAATTGGCGTGGATTTTCACACACTCAAATATGAACCAAGTTTGAAGTCTCTGTGACAACAACGTCCAAACTTATGGTCGATTACGTGAATTGGACATTTAGTTTGACCGGGCCTTGACCTTCCAAATTTAATCATAACCACCTTTTTACATAAAAGTTAATCCCTGCAAATTTCATTACTCTACAATTAAAACTGTGGCCCGGAACTAATCACAAACAAAGACACCAAAAGGGGGTAAAACATAACCTCCTTCCACTTCATTGGCAGAGGTAACATGAAAAGTCATCGTAATAATGTTACCGTAATCAAAGGCGAGAAATAGTAATGAAAAACGGTCAAAACACTGGAGCTAATGTTTACCAGGACTTTCAGATGCATTAAAAACATTTTCCATCACATTTTGTATGGCGTCGTTCGTAGCAATGTTCATCGTGTTACAAATACCTCCTTACATAATTCAAGTAATGATTGATTGGTCTTTGCTCTTTTGCTGTCTCGCAATTACACATTCTCTCATCGTTGCTATGTTCTGGCAAGTGGAACATGTTTTGCAGCTCGTTAGCCCCGTAAACTTACATTTCAGCGTTATCAATGGGGTGAATACACACTTACCAAAGGACGTTGCTATATTTTGGCAAGTGGAACATGTTTTGCAGCTCGTTAGCCCCGTAAACTTGCATTTCAGCGTTAATTATCAATTATATAACCTTGACAATGGGGTGAATACACACTTACCAAAGGGACGAGTTGTAGCTGCACGATCCAGCCTTCGGTCGAACATGGCATTGGTTTCCATTTCCCATTATTAGACCAAATACATCAAAACACGTTTCTACCCTAACTTTTCATTATAAACATGATAATTAAAATAACTATACTCATATTGTATATTTCAATATTGAGATTAGGGGGGCACTAAGTAGAGTGCAGACCTCCACCGCGGCAGCCTATTTCTCGACCTTTACCTTGACCCTGACATTACCATGTATTGTTTGCCGTGGATTTTCATATTCTCAAATATGAACCAAGTTTGAAGTCTCTGTGACAACAACGTCCAAACTTATGATCGATTACGTGAATTGGACATTTTGCTTGACCGGGCCTCGACCTTCAAAAATTTAATTATTACCAGCTTTTTACATAACAGTTAATCATTGCAAGTTTCATCGCTCCACGATTAAAATTGGGGCCAGGAAGCTATTCGGAAACATAAAAATAGGGGTTAAAACATAGCCTCCTTCCAATTTCATTGACAGTGGTAACCAATAACATGGCAGTTTGGACTGCAAACTGTTAGGGGCTCTTATTTCCTAACAAGTAACTCTCGACAAAAGCAACACCGTGAAATAATGGGTGGAAGGCAACCAAGGAGGTGCCGATGGAAAGGCGAATCCCTCCGCCCAACAACTGAACTGAACTGGAATCTCTCGTGGCCTGTGCCAAGTTACCAAAGGTAGCAAGACATTTTTATTATTTTCCGTAACTTCGTTAAGAGGTTTCTGTCAGTAGTACGCTAGATACACAAATTTATTAAAACCTTTAACTTTGTTAACAGGTTTCCGTCAGTAGCATGTTGGATTCAAAATAGTACATTTGCAAAGAGCTACTCAATTATTTCAAGTTCCAATGTCCTATCTAACTTCGTACTGTTCTATAATAAAACCAAAAGAAGGCTACAAAGACCAATACGTAATGCCTACTAAGCACGTAGCTATGTGCACTAAATTGGGCTTTAAGATCAGATTAGGTTAGGTACAGAGGATACAGTCCCATATTACCTTATGGGCATACTTTAATGAAAAAAAAAAAAAAATAATTATTTAAAATGGCAGCCTTCTATAGAACATAAAGTAGGGGTCAATTAGGCTGTGATGCCTGTCAGGATAGGTTACTTTGGGGTACAGGTATGAATTATCACAATGATTTATAACTCAGTATAAATAATAATGTTGCTGGGGCAGGACATGGCATCCTACGTCGTTAGGCTAGGACGCAACCTCGATGATACCCTACGCTCGATTAGGCTAGGAAGCACCCTATGCTAGGTTACACCAGAACAGAATTGTATGGTTATAGGACTTCCCACTTACCAAATTTCACAATAGGATTAGTAACATTAAAATAATACCATTAATAACTCCTTCATAGCCGGTGACAGCCATCTTGTCAATGGGGGCGGTAGCCTACGAAACACGGCTCAAACTTTTGTTTTAAATTCAGTTAAACCTTTATACCTTTAAGAAAATTTGATGACAAATCACTCTTTGCACATCATTTTTCACTGTTACCATACTTACACTAAGATGACTCGTACCTATGCTTGATAGCAGACCTTGAATTGCAGGAAGTTAATTTTTAGCAGCGTCACCATTAACAAAATTCACTGAACGGGAATAAGGGAAGCGTTGCAAATTGCAATAAAAAACTATCGTATTTTAAAATAAATTGAAATATACGTTTTATATTTTATCATTTTACATTTATTTATTCTTTATAAAAATACATATACACACATACATATAATTTACAGCGTAGAATTACATCATTTTGTTTATTTAGTTATGCTGTATTTATCATAGTTTTTTTTATATTAGCAGTCAAAAACTATCGTATTTTAAAATAAATTGAAATATACGTTTTATATTTTATCATTTTACATTTATTTATTCTTTATAAAAATACATATACACACATACATATAATTTACAGCGCATAATTACATAATTTTGTTTTAGTTATGCTGTATTTATCATAGTTTTTAATATTAGCAGTTTAGGCGATCGTAGATGTGACGTAACAATGATGCCAAAGTTCAACTTTTTAGTTTAGTTTTCTAATAAAATATGCCTCCAGTCGTTGACTAGTAGTAGGCCTATATATATATATATATATATAAGATGTAGCCCTTAATATATCTTTTATTCGTTTCATTTATCTATGCTGTATTGTATACATAATTTTTTTATCAACAGTCGCATCATCAACACCTGTGACGCCATGATGAAAAACATTCTATATTTTAGTTTAGTTTTCTAATAAAATATGCCTCCAGTCGTTGACTAGTCGTATATATATATAAGATGTAGCCCTTAATATATCTTTTATTTGTTTCATTTATCTATACTGTACTGTATAGGCCTACATAATTTTTTTATCAACAGGCGCATCATCAACACCTGTGACGCCATGATGAAAAACATTCTATATTTTAGTTTAGTTTTCTAATAAAATATGCCCCCAGTCGTTGACTAGTAGTATATATATATATAAGATGTAGCCCTTAATATATCTTTTATTCGTTTCATTTATCTATACTGTACTGTATAGGCCTACATAATTTTTTTATCAACAGTCGCATCATCAACACCTGTGACGCCATGATGAAAATCTACTTTTCAGTTTATTTTAGTTTAGTTTTCTAATAAAATATGCCTCCAGTCGTTGACTAGTAGTATATATATATATATAAGATGTAGCCCTTAATATATATTTTATTCGTTTCATTTGTCTGATATTTCCGTCTGTGAGAAATAGTTTGTTATAAAACTTAGGATATTGAGGTTTCCAAGAAGTCACTATGGACTTTCTTGTTTTCAAAATCCTCGGGCAATGTATATTTGTCAATTAACATGGAATACTGTGTATGAT
>NC_090725.1:81035337-81045337 GCF_036898095.1 Palaemon carinicauda
TATATATATATATATATATATATATATATATATATATATATATATATATACATATATATATATATATATATATATATATATATATATATATATATATATATATATATATATATATATATATATATATATATATATATATATATATATCGTTTTTGAGGGAAGATCCCTTAACGTTGTGAAATAGTTTGTGTATCGCCATGACCAGCAAAACTGTGCTATTAAACATATTAATTCTGTTATATCCTTTAAATTCATTGGCTCAAAAATACTGAAGTTATTACATATATTGATTACAGTCAGTGACTTTCTGTATGCAAAATACAGCAGCTGTCTTTGGAAGAACCAAACCACCTTGTTTGCTTGTTTGCTAAGAAGTTCTTTTGAGTTTTTAAATTCTACGTTTCATTATAAATCTAAATTTTGCTTTTATCCAATCTCCAACTTGGCACATCGATTCAAATAAATTTAGTATTTATTTCTGTCAATTATATTACTGAATATGTCACTGTCCATGATATAATTTCGTTTTAAAAATACCTTTTGAAATCAAAATTGACTGGAAGAGTCCAGCCAATAGGAGGACAGCTTCTATGACTCTTAGCCAAAGAATGAAACTTTAAACCAATGAAAGCCTGGCTTACAAAGGGGTTCTGTTGGAGGCCCCTGATTGGCTGATGGAAATTTAATGGTTTTCAGAGCATTTCCCTACGAGCCCTGGAGGTGTGAAGGTCAGTTGAGTGTTGGTACTAGAAATTTATTCTAAATTTATTTATACATTAATTAGTAGTATATATATCGCAGTTATCAAATTTATAGAAAAATTAGCCATTTTATGTTTAATAAGCAGATGTTGGTTTTGTTAAAATGCAAAAGATATGATGAAAATTGGTCAAACCCTAGACATAATTATAATCATGTCTGAAGCAATTGTCTGGCTGTTTACTAGAAACGGCTGCATTTGTTTATATATATATATATATATATATATATATATATATATATATATATATATATATATATATATATATATATATATATATATATATATATAACAAATGCAGCTGTTTCTAATCCACAGCCGGACAAAGGCTTCAGACATGTTTTTATTCATGTCTGGGGTCTGGCCATTTTTCCTCATCATGCTGGCCAGTACTCATTAATGGTAGGAGATGTTTGTCTTCACTCAGAGCAAACCAACTTAGTGTAGGTACCCCTGACTAGTACAGCTTTGCTGCTCATGGCGACACGCAAACCCTTTCACCACGTTGAGGTTTCCCCACTCAGAAATGATTACTTCGATTATATGTCTGTGTAAAGTCATTGAAACATCGTAACCTATTTTATGAGGTCATAAACACGATAATGTACATTTAATTAGCTTCATATATATTACCGGTAGTCGAGGGATTGAATATCTGTCATTAAGGTGTGACTGACAGGTGAGAGAGTTGATGGTTGGACCAAGTGGACCACGAAATTTAGACTTTTTTTTAATGAACGAATAATGTTGGTTAGAGTTGAACTTATCTATTACTTTGGTTTTGCCTTTTTAAATTAATTTTACGCTCTGTCCTGATTAATGCGAATTATAATAATTAATTGGTCTTACTTAATTTATAAATACAGCGAACACATGTCCATTTCTCGTGTATTTAATCTATTACTGATGTGTTTTTTAATTTATTATATAATCAAGTTCCTTATCGTTGTAATAAAAATAATTCCTGATGTAATCAAGTTATATTAATGTAACTGTAATACGGATGGCATTCCTTATTATGGGCTTAATCTATTGATATAATATAATTAAGTCATTATTAAACAGTTCGGTTAAATTGCTGAAATATTACTGACATTAACCAATTAGTTAAGTGGGAATATTATACTGATTAAATCATAAATGGTGTAATCAAGAACTTATTAATTTGTAGGTGTAATTGTTATTCATTAAATAATTATTCGTTTATAGGAATTTTTGAACATTTACGCGTATTTTTGGTTTGAGGATATCAATTATTTGAAAATCTCGAAATCTCTGTATTATTACCATTTCATAATAATTTTATATCCTTCATAAAAACATTAAATTTCCTTTTGAGAAACGACTCTTCGTTTAACAATGTTTTCAGACAGGCAATTTGTGTTGTTTTCACAATAATCTCGATTTGTTTGTTCTTCTAAAACATCATGCCTTCATTAGGAAAATAAATAACTCGAAGTTGTTGTTTTTCTCTACTACTTTTTCATAATTACTCAAAAGTGTCATTATTTGTGAATTGTATTTTTTATGGACACTTAAGTATTAAGTCACTTTTTTTCATATATTTTGAATATATATCAAATATACGCTGGCATCACAAACTTCCGTTTGCTTGACTATGTTGACGATGTCAGTTTAGGTCGTTTAGTGAGAAAACCAGGTTAGGTTTTTATAAATACAATTCTATAGTTTTTTTTTCATAATCTTAACCTGTTTCCTGTGTGGCGAATTGTTTTAAATTATGGAAAAGTAATAGAGGAAAACAATAGCTTTGCATAATTTGGCAGTATATGGAAAAAGTGCTCTTGCAAACAAATACCATGATTTGAAAATCTCGATAATTTCATATTGTTCGTAAAAACATTAATTTCCTTTGGAGAAACAACTGTTCGTTTGAAAATGTTTTCATAGGCAATTTTAGTTTCTTTTTTTTTTTCAACTTTCTCAATTTGTTCTCCTATGTTCTCGTATTCGTTAAAAACCTGTTGGTTAAAATCGAGTTCTAAAGTTAGCGACTAAAAGACTCGACTTGAGTAATTACGAGTAACTACATATATAATTGAAATTTTTCTGTAGAATTAAAGTTGATGAAACCTCAGATTTAGGTTCATTTGAATGTCTTGATTTTTAAAATCGCCACATGGAAATGTCCGGAAGATAGACACCTTATATTTTTCTATCTAATTTATTACCTTCGCCAACGATGTTGGAAGGTTATGTTTTACCCGTTTGTGTGTTTGTTTGTGAACAGCTTCCTGGCCACAATTTTAATTGTAGCGTAATGAAACTTGCAGGGATTAACCGTTATGTAAAAAGCTGGAAATTGTTAAATTTTTGAAAGGTAAAGGTCAAGGTCACGGTTAAGCAAAATGTCCAATTCACATAATCAGCCATATGTTTGGACATCGTTGTCATAATTTAAACTTGGTTCATATTTCAGTGTATGAAAATCCACTCCAATTAATACATAAGGTGAAAGGTCAAGGTCAAGGTCGAGCAAAAGGTCAAGGAATACACTGCCCCAGCGGAGGTCTGCCCTCACTGAGTACCCCTCTAGTTCTCTAATGTTCACATTAACCTTTTTTATTCATTGATAAGGTCAACTAACGTCGTCTGTACTTTTATTATTTCGGACATTTCCTTCTATTTTCGTTTAGAGCAATTGTTGCTTACTTAGCTAATTCTCTTGCATTTACTGGGAATAATTAAAATAAGAGTATAATAACAAACAAAGTAAGTTTGATTATTCAGCAGAGACAGCATTTACTGCCTCCAGAAAGACAGAATGGCCAGTCTGTACTGGAGCAGTAATTTAGGTCTGTATTGAGTAAGTGATCTTTGACATCCTCCTTGTTAGCTTGACCCTTAGCTTGACCCTTTTGTCTGTTAAAGATTTCTACACTGTTGATATCAATTTTTGTGTTGGTCATGTGACCAATGACCTTTTAAAGAGCTATATCAATCACCCCCTCACCCCCACCATTGTTGCTCACAGTTGGGGTGAGGTTGGGGGTGTCTTGAACTGGTTGCTCATATTAGGCGTGTAACGCTCCTAGTATTACACAACGTATTTTCTATATATCACAATATCCTCATTTTCAAAATTTTTGGTTTAATGATTTGGTCATTGTGGACAATATGGAAATTAACTTTATGCAAATGTAACTGTTTAAATTGCAACGCTATACACACTTGCTCTTAAAAGCTCTGTTCATGTTTGCGATTTGACAGCAACAGTTTAAAAACGATAATTTATCGAGAATGGTGCGAAGTCATCTTAAGTATCAAGCCTGTATTTATCAATCGAGTTTTCGTTATATCTGATGTACATTAAAAGACTGTCACATTGCATATTGCTCGTTTATTGTCAAATCCACATTATCGAAGCACATAGAGAACAAGGAAGTCTTCCGTTTCCTCTTGAAAGGCTTAATACTATATTCAGTCTTTCTGATACCTAGGGGGAGCTTATTTTATAGTCTCGGGGCCGCATATTCAAAGGCCCTGGTCTAGATCCTACAGTAGACATATATCTCGGTTCCAATAGTTTGAGACTATCTGTAACTATTCTCGTTTCAACACTATTTGTTGGCTTTACAATATATAGCAATTCTCTTGGATATTTTGTATGACCGGTTCTGGTAACTTGATTGGTTATTGTATATATTCTAAACTAAGTTCTTGCTTTAATAGGTTGTCAGTGTATATCAATTAGGGTAGAGTAATGTAATCTCTCTCTCTCTCTCTCTCTCTCTCTCTCTCTCTCTCTCTCTCTCTCTCTCTCTCTCTCTCTCTCTCTCTCTCCTCGTCTGGGTTGAAGTAGCTATTTTCATTCTTAGGCTTTATATATATATATATATATATATATATATATATATATATATATATATATATATATATATATATATATATATATATACTGTGTATATATATCTATATAGCCATATATATATATATATATATATATATATATATATATATATATATATATATATATATATATATATATATATATAATGTATCAGTTGAATAGAATCAAGGATTTGGTTTGTGCCTTCAGTACTCCTCACATCGGTTCACTGCAAGCATTCACTCTCTCTCTCTCTCTCTCTCTCTCTCTCTCTCTCTCTCTCTCTCTCTCTCTCTCTCTCTCTCTCTCTCTCTCTCTCTCCAAATACAAAATATTTCTCGTGTTATGGCTTCGATAATAAAAATGGTGAAACGAGTATATTTTCAAAAAGCTTAGGAAGAGTTTGACTGAACCGAGATTTTCGTTTGACATTTAAGCAAAAAAAAAAAAAAAAAAAAAAAAAAATTAGCATTTTCAAAGGTTGTAAGTTTTGATGTGCATTCAGACTTTTATTGCTCCCAGACCACACTGTTGTTATGGCTTTTGACCAAATTCGTTTATATAAGTACTTATGAGGCAATCTCTCTCTCTCTCTCTCTCTCTCTCTCTCTCTCTCTCTCTCTCTCTCTCTCTCTCTACGCCTTCAAGAGACTTGATTTACATACAACTAGATTAATTTATAGTCAGAGGAGAGATGGAGACTAGATTGTGTAACAGCCTTAAACATTTAGCGAACAGGTATTTAAGAGAGAGAGAGAGAGAGAGAGAGAGAGAGAGAGAGAGAGAGAGAGAGAGAGAGAGAGAGAGAGAGAGAGAGAGCACTAAATTTCGTCTCACCAAGTGTACTTTGACACCTCGAAGTATTTGACGAGAGTAGCGAAGATCAATTTAATGACTATTTTACAAATCGCTAGAACTATTTGGCTTTATCTTTGTCTGATATTAAAGCAATAGGATTTTAAGGATTTTCTAAAGGATAATGGGTGGGTTCCTGGATCCTATAACTGCCCACAGTACACCCCCGAGCTTTCTTTGGTGCTCACTCCGCTTATATTTACAATTAAAATTAAGCTTAATTTACCTGTACATAACTAAATTAATAATATTCTTAATATTTAGTTTTATCCCTTAATTCTACCTTGAAATTAGTTGGGATGTCTGTTTTGGCTTTATCCTGTTGTGGGCGTCCGTAACAACAAATGGTCTCTTCACCGACAATCTCCCTATTTTCCCCATATCTCATTTTCTTCCTCAAAGCTTAATTGTACCGACTTTTACCATATTTTATTCATTTTCTTTATATTTCAATATTTATCTTCATAATATGATTCATCTGCATTCAGTTTATGAATTAAAAATTTGAACTCATTTTAGAGTTGTCGTCGGCGAAAAGGCCGTTACCAAAATGGTCTCTTCACCGACGGTATCCCGATTTTCCCTGTATCTTATTTTCTTCCTCCACGCTTAGTTTTACTATATTTTCTTAATTTTATATATTTTTCATGATTCATTTATATAATATGATTCATCTGGATACAATTTATGAATTTATTATGCGATTAGTTAATAGAATTTTCTTCGGTGAAAAAGCCGTCAATCTACGATCGGTTAGTTTGAAACTCTCATGACGTCTTAACTTTACTTTTACTTTTACTTTTAGAGGTTTATTTCTCGCCCTCCATCAAACACTAAAGGTCTGTTCAGGCGGGCCTTGGTGTATGAAAAAATAATTCCTCTCCAGTTACTATTTTGCTCTGTATCGTTATCAGTTATTTCGTTAGCATTTGTATTCAGGCTTAATAGTTTTCAGGTCACTATTATAACACTTTCTAAAAAGATAAGTCTTCAGGTTTTTCTTGAAGGCAGCCACATTTGTGCTATTCTTGACATCGAGTGGAAGGTCGTTAAAGAGTCTCGGTGCAGCATAACTGAACGTTCTTCCTCCTATTGCATGATTCACACTAATTTCGAATAGTCTGTGGGTCATCTGCATGTCTAACTCTTACAGTGGCGCTGGTAGCTTCAGGGTAGGGGATCAAGCAATCACGAAGATATTTAGGCTTATCACCTGTAAGTGCTTTGTGAGTCAACAAGCAAATTTTAAATTCAATCCTAGCCTTAACAGGTAACCAATGTAGATCGATCAGTGCAGGAGTTATTCTCTCCCGTAGTTTAATGCCCTTTATCAGTCTAGCCGCCCGGTTTTGCACATTTTGAAGCTTCCTTAGTAGTGTATTGGGCAATTTGTAGTACAGAGAATTGCAATAATCAAGCCTTGATATTACATGACTCACCACTAAAATTTTTGTACTGCCCTCTGTTAAATATTTTCTAATAAATGCTATGTTTCTCAGGTGATAGTTACACACTTTCACTGTGTTCACAATTTGGTCCTTCATTGACAAATTACAGTCTATCAGTACACCCAAATTTTTCACAACAGGCACAATCCCAACATCAGCATCACCAATTTTTTTACTTTGAATTAACTGGTAATTCTTCAAAGCCACCCTTGTGCCGAAAAACATACATTCTGTTTTATCATCATTTAATTTGAGCTTTTTCCTCTGCATCCATGTTTTTATTTCAGTCATTATCTCATCAATTTTCTTCCCTGTATCTTGTGTTGTTGAAATTGAGAGGTAAAACTGAGTATCATCTGCATATAGTTTAAAACCCACTTTTTGTTTTTTCAAGATGTGTGATAGCTCGATAGTATATATGTTAAACAAGATAGGGCCCAGGACACTACCCTGTGGTACACCCTTCATAAGTATTCTCTCATTGGATCGGTTTCCAGAAACTTCTACAATAGTCTTCCTGTTCACTAAGTAACTTCGCAAAAATTTCAGTGCTTCCTGAGTCACTCCAATAGACTTCAAGTCGTCAAGTAAGTACTCGTGCACAACAGTGTCAAAAGCAGCACTAAGATCTAACATAATTAAAATTCCACACTTTCCCCCATCAAGAAGACCTATCATATCATTCATTATTGAGCACAAAGTAGTTTCTGTAGAATGATTAGCTCTGTAGGCCGATTGATTTTCCGGGAATACCTGTAACTCGTCAATATGCGCCCACAATTGCTCACTTATGACTTTTTCAATAAGCTTTGACATGTAGGATAAATTTGAAATGGGCCTATATGAATTTAGCTCGTTTACATCACCTTTCCCTTTGTAAATTGGTTTGATCAACGCAGTTTTTTCACAGCTAGGAAAGCAGGATTGCGATATACTTAGGTTAATTATGTTCAGGTAAATATTATATACGACTTGTTTGTTTGGAGCTTCACTTATTGAACTGTTTGGGAAAGGGTCGTTTCCACAATATGTATTCTTCATCTCTCTCATAACCTTTAACAAGTCGCACATATTTATCTCCCTAAATTTTATTAACTTCTTTCCCTCCTTCACTGGCATAGCTGACTGTCCCTCCAAGTGATTTTGGGGGAAGCCTCTATAGATTTTATCAATTTTTTCACTAAAGAATATAACAAAACTCTCTGCACAAACATTGTCAGGCAAGACATATTTTTTCTTTAATCCCATCAAATCATCAAGGTTTTTATGAAAGTCCTTCATGTTATTAGTTTTTTTACATTCGCCGTTGTAGAATTTTCTTTTTGTTTTTTCTAACAGGATGTTATAGTCATTTCTGGCCTTATTATATAGATTTCTGGCTTGTAAGGATTTGGCTCTTTTCCATCTACCTTCCATCTTACGTCTGTGTCTTTTTGCCTTTAATAGTTCACTATTATACCATCTAACATTTTCACGTACCACTATTTGTTTGTTCTTTATGGGACACATGGTATCGTACATTTTTCCAAAATTGTCGTTGTATTTCTTGGTATAGCACCCAACACATTCTATGTCTACCATATGTTCACATTGTGTGTTCACACAAGACATTTGCGCTACACTAGCTTCAATAAAATTCTCAGCATCAAAATTTTCCCGTTCCCTATATGTGATCCATTTTTTCAATACTCTGGTGCAATTTATATTAACATTAAAGGTGATGAGTTTATGTGTTTTTGAGATCTCAAAGTCTGGTTCCACTTCAAGGTTTTTTATTAGGTCTGAATCTTTTCCACATATGACCAAGTCAAGTGTATGACCACCTACTGACGTTGATACCAAAACACTGTTTATTAAATTAAACATCTCAAATATTTCCCTGAGTTCTTTAGCCTTATTATCCTTTTCATCATCTACCCAACAGTTGAAGTCTCCACCAATTAATGTATTTTTAATATCGTCCACCACACCCACAAGAATACTAAATTCTTCAATGAATTTAGTCATATTACTCGCTGGTGGTCTATATAATGATATTATATTCAATACCTTATTGTTTCTTGTCAGTTTTAAACAGATATATTCAAACGTTTCAAATACCATTTCATTCATGATAGAAACCCTAGAGAAAGTTTTCGACACAAAGACACCCACTCCTCCTCCAGTTTTGTTCTTTCTTGGTACGTGATAGAAATCATGAGTACACGGCGTCATCTCCTGAATCTTTGAGTTATCACTAATATTTCCCTGCAACCAAGTTTCCGTTAATAAGCATAAATCTAATTCCATTTCGTTTATAAGATTTCTAATCTCTAAGGTTTTATTCCCCACCGATTGAATATTTATCAGACCACACTTAACCAATGGGCTAGACTCCATGATCGGTTCTATTTTTTATCCTGGTAAGCTCCTCCTTGTATACTTTACAGTTATCATCATATGTCCTATGATTCGTATCATTGTAATTCCTCATTGTGCAGTTATGACACTTTAACGTATTTACATTACAATCCGTGGTTCGATGATCCTGGCTACACTTGGCACATACCTGAGTCTTGCTACAATTTTCAGCAGTATGACCAAATTCTTGGCATTTATAACACTGAAATACATTGTAGGAATCATAGATTTTACAGCATCCTCCAAGCGTGGTATATACTCTATCATCTCTTTTACGGAAGACTTTCCTGATAGTTGGACTACACTTTATAATGACGTGTAATTTACCGCTTTGTCTTGATTTAAACTTCCTGATCAATTTAAAGTCTTCTTCATTTTCACATATATCATTCAACCATTCATTCTTCTCCATTATACTGGCAATTATATCATCTTCATTTTCATCAATATTGCAGACCTTGATCTTCGGTTTAAGTAGATCCTTTTTATCTACTTCTACCTTAATGTCATTCTGGACCTCTTCTAAGTCATTTTTAGCCTTTTCTAACCCAGTTTTATCCGCAAAATTAACTACCAAGTGGCCTTGTTTAGAGGTTTTGACCTGTTCGACATTCGTGGTTATCTTCTTCATGATAGTTTTCTTGATATCTGAAGGCCTTCTTATTTTCCTCCGTAGATTTTATAACC
>NC_090725.1:81050337-81052148 GCF_036898095.1 Palaemon carinicauda
TTTCATCCCTCACCCCCATTTTTACCCTTTCATCCTTCACCCCATTTTTACCCTTTCATCCTTCACCCCATTTTTACCCTTTCATCCTTCACCCCATTTTTACCCTTTTTCATCCCTCACCCCATTTTTACCCCTTCATCTTTCACCCTATTTTTACCCTTTCATCCCTCACCCCATTTTTACCCTTTCATCCTTCACCCCATTTTTACCCTTTCATCCCTCACCCCATTTTTACCCTTTCATCCCTCACCCCATTTTTACCCCTTCATCTCTCACCCCCATTTTTACCCCTTCATCTCTCACCCCATTTTTACCCCTTCATCTCTCACCCCATTTTTACCCCTTCATCTCTCACCCCATTTTTACCCTTTCATCTCTCACCCCATTTTTACCCTTTCATCCTTCACCCCATTTTTACCCTTTCATCCTTCACCTCATTTTTACCCTTTCATCCTTCAACCCATTTTTACCCTTTCATCCCTCACCCCATTATTACCCCCCCCCCCCTTCATCCCTCACCCCATTTTTACCCCTTCATCTCTCACCCCATTTTTACCCCTTCATCTCTCACCCCATTTTTACCCTTTCATCCTTCACCCCATTTTTACCCTTTCATCCCTCACCCCATTTTTACCCTTTCATCCCTCACCCCATTTTTACCCTTTCATCCCTCACCCCATTTTTACCCCTTCATCTCTCACCCCATTTTTACCCCTTCATCTCTCACCCTATTTTTACCCTTTCATCCCTCACCCCATTTTTACCCCTTCATCTCTCACCCCATTTTTACCCCTTCATCTCTCACCCCATTTTTACCCTTTCATCTCTCACCCCATTTTTACCCTTTCATCTCTCACCCCATTTTTACCCTTTCATCCTTCACCTCATTTTTACCCTTTCATCCTTCACCTCATTTTTACCCTTTCATCCTTCACCCTATTTTTACCCTTTCAATCCTTCAACCCATTTTTTACCCTTTCATCCCTCAACCCATTTTTACCCTTTCATCCCTCACCCCATTATTACCCCTTCATCCCTCACCCCATTTTTACCCCTTCATCCCTCACCCCATTTTTACCCCTTCATCCCTCACCCCATTTTTACACCTTCATCCCTCACCCCATTTTTACCCTTTCATCCTTCAACCCATTTTTACCCTTTCATCCCTCACCCCATTTTTACCCTTTCATCCCTCACCCCATTTTTACCCTTTCATCCCTCACCCCATTTTTACCCCCTTCCTCATTTTTACCCTATTTTCACTCCTCGCCCCATTTTCACCCCTCACCCCATTTTCACTTCTCCCCCCCCTCTCCGCATTTTCGTCCCCACACCCCATTTTCGTCCCCACACCCCATTTTCGTCCCCACACCCCATTTTCGTCCCCACACCCCATTTTCGTCCCCCACACCCCATTTTCACCCCACACCCCATTTTCACTCTTCGCCCCATTTTCACTCCTCACCCCATTTTCACTCCTCGGGTTATTACTGGGTAAAACCCTGTAATATATTTTTGATGTGTTCATGTTAGTTTATATTTTTCTTGTAAGCTCATCTTTGATCTCTCTCTCTCTCTCTCTCTCTCTCTCTCTCTCTCTCTCTCTCTCTCTCTCTCTCTCTCTCTCTCTCGTGTTAGACATATTATGCATAATTTCTCTGCATTTCTTATGGTATTCCAGTTTGACGTAGGAGTGTATCAGACCTTTAACAAGATTTTTTTTACCATCTTTCACCCCCTTAATAAGTTCTCATCTATAGAAAAATTCCAGCTGTACAAAAATATACTCTATAGATCCTCTTATATTGAGG
>NC_090725.1:81052648-81055148 GCF_036898095.1 Palaemon carinicauda
TGTACACTGGTATTTATTTCAGAGAAATGTATTGGTCTGTCTACCCAAACGCTTTGACTTCTATAACTAATTAGATTTTCGTGTCAGGGAACCGGCAGGAATTCCAGAGTGGACTAGTTTTTGGACAAGCTGAAAGGGGTAGGGGGGGGGGGTGGAGAGGTTTAGTCAGAAGGTAGTAAGGATGTAAGGTACTAAGGTTGTATAGTAGTAAGGTTGTAAGGTAGTAAGGTTGAAAGGTTGTAAGGTACTAAGGTTGTAAGGTTAAGGTTGTAAGGTATAAGGTTGTAAAGTAGTAAGGTTGTAAAGTAGTAAGGTTGTAAGTAGTAAGGTTGTAAGGTAGTAAGGTTGTAAGGTAGTAAGGTAGTAAGGTTGAAAGGTTATAAGGTAGTAAGGTTGTAAGGTAGAAAGGTTGAAAGGTTGAAAGGTAGTAAGGTTGAAAGGTAGTAGGGTTGTAAAGTAGTAAGGTTGAAAGGTAGTAAGGTTGAAAGGTTGTAAGGTTGAAAGGTTGAAAGGTTGTAAGGTTGTAAGGTTGTAAGGTAATAAGTCAGTCATGGATTGTAAGTCCCTGAGGAAACAGGTAGCTAAGAGAACACTAGTGTGAGGTCTGTCAGTGCTTTTCAAGAATTTTACTTGTGTCCATTGTATTTTTTTATTAGGAAATACCATAAATACAATATAAAAACGTCGTTCTGTATGTAATAGATATAAACAAAATGTCTATTTTCCATCCTGTGCATTATAACGTATACAAATCAAGCATTACAATATTAAGAATCAAATTAATAGACTCGTTAAAACAGATTCTAATTCCAAAACTAACTGCTGTTAAACACCTACGGAATTTTCATCAGGATCCAATAGAAAAAAAAAAAAAAATAAAAAAAAAAAAAAAAAAAAAAACACTTTCCCAGAATCTCACAAAAACTCAACTACACAAAAACTGAACCACACAAAAACTATATATAGCAGGAATTAACTAGGAAAAAATTCGAGATGAAAAATTGGAATAAAGCCGGGTGACCTCAATACAAAGATTTCAGTATCCTTAATGTTACAAAACAATGCCAAAAATAGGGAGAAGTGAACTTGAACAATGAAAAACTACAAAAGAAATCTTGAGTCATGAAGCAATAATAAAAATAGGGGGAAATTATCGAGCAAGTAAACTTTTCAGGATTAATATAAACAGGAAAAACACTTAAACAAGAATAACAGAAAGAAACCAAACAGATAAGAAATTAAAAAAAAAAAAAACAGAAATAGGAGAGAATAGAATTAATGCTACGTTTCGGCTATTAAAGGTTGCGTTATCATTTACTTAGATTTCTTTCATTTAGTAACATGCTAAAGCGTTTGAAGTTTTGTTTATTTATTTGAAATGTGTATTTTCTATTACTATTATTATTATTATCATTACATGCTAGGCTAAAACCGTAGTTGGAAAAGCAGGATGCTATAAGCTCAGGGGCTCCAACAGGGAAATAGCCCAGTGAGGAAAGGAAACAAGGAAAAATAAAATATTCTAGGAACACATAGGAGGAATAGAAATTGTTTTTCATGTTTTCAAGCGATTTTTCAATCAGTTCGTTGTAACATGTCCATTTCTACTCGCCAAAAAAACAAAAACGAAAAACATTTACAGGCCCAATGAATCGGATTAATAGTGGATTATGCCGTAATAAATCTATGAGATAAAAAATATATTAAATCTTGTTGATAAAAATTTTAGAAATAAAAAACCTATAATAAATCATATTTGAATATTATCTATTAAACCTCTGCTGCTTACAACACTAATATCTTAAAAACAGAAAAAACTCAAAATCGGATAAAGTTTTCTGACCAAAACAGATTTTTTTTTAACAGTACATCAACAAAATACATTTTAAACAGCAAAGCAAAACTGACTGCACTAGGAGTTATTAACGTGAACACCATTAGAGAGAGAGAGAGAGAGAGAGAGAGAGAGAGAGAGAGAGAGAGAGAGAGAGAGAGAGAGAGACGCTTCTTTTACATATTAGTTTAAGCTTGATATACAAAATAACGTAACAATCAAGATAACGCATCTTCATTCGTACGACAACTTCGCTCAAAGAGGAAAACTCATTTTTTGTAAGTATTGAAAACCATGAGGCAATTTTTTATGACATACGAAATCTTACTAAAATCAAGGACAATGAAAATCCTCTTTAATAAACAGACAGGACAAACTCGATCCTACTACACCAACATACAAAACTAAACAATTTAGTCACCTGGTAGAGTCAATAATGTCACAACCGAAAATTCAGGCTACACTTTCTTTGTCTTGCAAGGCTTAAAAAAAATGCTACATATATAAAGTGAACTATAGACTACAATAGGAAAAGAATGGCCCTGTATGTCACATCTTGAAATAGACCTCAATATAAGAGGATCTATAGACATTATATTTTTGTACAGCTTGAATTTTTCTATAGATGAGAACTTATGGTAAAAAAAAAAATCTTGGAAAAGGTCT
>NC_090725.1:81062648-81070148 GCF_036898095.1 Palaemon carinicauda
AGATAGACTCAAACTATTGGAACCTAGATATATGTCTACTGTAGGATCTAGAGCCTTTAAATATGCGGCCCCTAGACTATAAAACAAGCTCCCCCTAGATATCAGAAAGACTGAATATATTATTAAGCCTTTCAAGAGGCAACTGAAGACTTTCTTGTTCTCTAAGTGCTTCGATAAATTGGATTAGACAATAAACGAGCAATATGCAATGTGACAATCTTATAAATGTACATCAGACTTAACGAAAACTCGATTGATAAATACAGGCTAGATACTTAAGATGACTTCGTACCATTCTCGATAAATGATCGTTTTTAAACCGTTGTTGTCAAATCGCAAACATGAACAGAGCTGATTCTAAGAGCAAGTGTATATGGCGTTGCATTTTAAATGATTACGTTTACATGATTATTTCCATATTGTCCTTAATGACAAAATTATTTAACCAAAAAATATGAAAAGTAGGATATTCGTATATATAGAAAATACGCTGTGCGGCCAGTTAAAAGACACCCCCAACCTCACCCCAACTGTGAGCAACAATGGTGGGGGTGAGGGGGTGATTAATATAGCTCTTTGAAAGGTCATTGGTCACAAAACCTACACCTATCTTGGTATTAACAGTGTAGTGATCTTTAACAGACAAAAAGGTCAATCTAACAAGGGGGATGTCAACAATCACTTACTCTATACAGACCTAAATTCCTGCTCCAGTGCAGACTGTCCCTTCTGTCTTTCTGGAGGCAGTAAATGCTGTCTCTGCTGAATAATTAAACTTACTTTGTTTGTTATTATACTCTTACGTTGATTATTCCCAGTAAATGCAAGGGAATTATCTTTTTACATAACTAGTAATCCCTGCAAGTTTCATTACGCTACGATTAAAGTTGTTTCCAGGAAGCTGTTCACAAACACACACAAACACGGTGTAAAACATATCACTCCTTCCAACTTCGTTGGCGGAGGTAATAAATCAAATAGAAAAAATAAGGTGTCATTCTTCAGCACATATCTATCTGGTGATTTTAAAAATGAAGACATTTAAATGAACCTAAATCTGAGGTTTCATCAACTTTAATTGTACAGAAAAACCGGATTTTAAAGGAAATTTTGTTAGTTTCAATTGGATGTAGTTACTCGTAATTATTCAAGTCTTTTAGTCGCTAACCTTTGAACTCGATTTTAACCAACAGCATTTTAACGAATACAAGAACATCATTTACCTCAAGTTTAATGTTTCCTTTAACAAATGATCTTTTGAAATAAGGTAAGTCAACAAACTCCCCATTTAGGTAACAAACACAAATCCTGGGTGATTTATCACCGAATCCTGTGGGGACCTACCCCTTAATCCCGAGAGATTTATCCACAGTCCTGTGGGGGATTTATCCCCGAATCCTGTGGGGATTTAACCACAAATCCTGTGGGAGATCTTACGGGATTTATCCACAATTTCTGGGGATTTAACCAAAAATTATGGGGGATTTAACCATGAATTCTAGAGGGATTTAACAACAAATTCTAGAGGGATTTAACCACGAATTCTAGAGGGATTTAACCACGAATTCTGGGAGGAATTAACCAAGAATTCTGGGAGGAATTAACCAAAAATTCTGGGAGGAATTAACCAAAAATTCTGGGAGGAATTAACCACGAATTCTGGGAGGAATTAACCAAAAATTCTGGGAGGAATTAACCAAAAATTCTGGGAGGAATTAACCAAGAATTCTGGGAGGAATTAACCACGAATTCTGGGAGGAATTAACCAAAAATTCTGGGAGGAATTAACCACGAATTCTGGGAGGAATTAACCACGAATTCTGGGAGGAATTAACCACGAATTCTGGGAGGAATTAACCACGAATTCTGGGAGGAATTAACCACGAATTCTGGGAGGAATTAACCACGAATTCTGGGAGGAATTAACCACAAATTCTGGGAGGAATTAACCACGAATTCTGGGAGGAATTAACCACGAATTCTGGGAGGAATTAACCACGAATTCTGGGAGGAATTAACCACGAATTCTGGGAGGAATTAATCACGAATTCTGGGAGGAATTAACCACGAATTCTGGGAGGAATTAACCACGAATTCTGGAGTAATTTAACCTCGAATTCTGGGAGATTTAATTCCGACTCCTAGGATAAGATTATTTACACGTTAAATAAAAGGGATTTTGACGAAGGAAAAATCTATTTCTGGGGAGAGACCTGTGGCGCCCGGTGAAAAGAGTCCTTCTTATATACCTTTTCTGATAAAACCTTCCAATTATACCAGAGAAAGATAAAAGCATGGAATGCTGAGGTTACAACCCTCGCGCGAGCACCTTTAGGGTGTCGTGTATAAAGCAAAGGCGCGTGAAATCCACTATTCACAGGTTGTCTTCCATTTAGTTAATTCCTTCGTCAAAGGGATGGGCCGATACAAAGGCCCTTGCCAACCACCAGCGCCACACCACCCACGCCACGACGCGAGCGCCATCTGAACAACATCCTTCTGTATTGGCCATGATGGCTTGGAAAGGAAAGGGTGGGATTGTGTAAAATAAAGGGGAAGGGTTTCACCGGGCGCCACAGGTCTCTCCCCAGAAATAGATTTTTCCTTCGTCAAAATCCCTTTTCTGGGTCGATCTGTGGCGCTGGGTGAAAATGTACCAGAGAATGCCTTCCAAGCCCAACAATAACTAATTTAAAGAGGGGAGAGAAACAACACCATGTAAAGAAAATCATAAATAATTAAGGTAAACAAACATGATAACAGGGAAGCCTCCGAGTATCAGAGGAAACATGCTACAAAACTGACATGGCTAAGAATATCCCAACCCTGTAACAACGGTAATCAATAATAGTTACAAACATAACCTAATATGTAATAAACTTAGGGCTAACGAACCACCAAGGAAGCGGCGTCGTGGTGCGAGTGGCGGGTAGGAGGGAGAAGAAAAGAGATGGATGAAAGGAAGAACAAAAGATCACTGGGGAGAGATACGGCTCCCAGCTGCAACTGTTGGGTATTTAAGAGCCTGTAAGTTCATTAGATAGTGGCGTTTGAAGACCATAGGAGATTCCCAACCCGTGAACTTTATAAGGTCATCAAAGTCCATCTTCTGGGGGAAATGATCCCGGATTGGCTTGTCAAACGAAGTATAGGATCTATAGCCTAATACCACGTATGGGAATGGTACCTCCTTGTTCCCTGATAAACAAGGGGCCAGACGATCGGGTAGCAGTCGTGGCTAAAAAGGCCCTGAGAGTGGTGACCGGACATAGAAAAATATCTTGGAGAAGAGGAATAACTTTCCAAGGGGACCACCTATTTTGGGGGTTAACGGCCGAATCATATTGGCGAATTGTCGAGTCCCTTTTGACTGATTCGAGTAAGAAATCGTTTTCCGGTTCAATGTTCGAGTCTCTACGAGCTGCCAACTTCCTGTAGTCCACAAAGTTAGGGTTTTGGACATCCTTGAGTAATCTGACACAGTGAGTTTGGAATACTCGGGTCAGTTTGAGGAACGGAATCCGGATGGGACGGAGTTTCCACTCGAGGAGGAGAGGAAACCAACTGTTCTTGGGCAGTGAGGTGGTACTAAAACCACTGCACCCCGGAAGGAGCGCAGTCGGTGTTAAAGTTTTTAGAAGATTCACTGGGAGAGATAGGGAAATCTTCCTCTAATGATTCCAATCCCGGGGTAATGCGTCCATGGCATGAGCCCGAGGGTCCAGGATTGGGGTCACATAACAAGGAAGTTTGTGATTGATCTGAGATGTGAATAGATCTACCTGGATGCCTGGAACGAACCTGAGTATCCACCGGAGTGAAATTCTGACTCCAGGGAACTCGTCCTGGATAGTGAGCCCGTTCTCACATCCTGGCCTCCCGCTAGGTGAGGTGCTGACAGGAACCAGTTCTTTTCTGTTGCCCAGGCGAAGAAAGTGACCAGGATCTGATTCAGGTTGGGTGACTTGGATCCTCACCTGTTTCCGTAGTGTACCTCGTCTGTGCTGTCTGACACTACTCTGATGTGGGTCGACCTCGGAGGAGTCTCTCTCTTCAGGGTCAAGAACACTGCCATGGCTTCGAGAACATTGATATGGGACTGTTTCATGGCTAGTGACCAAGAACCTGAAACATCTGATGTTCGGAGAAATCCCCCCATCCACTCAGAGACACGGCTGAATGGAATGTCACTTGTGGAGGTGGGAATTGTAGAGGAACCGCTTTGGAGAGGTTCTTCGGTTCGGACCATGGACGTAGTCTCATTTTCCCGACAGAGGGGATCTTCGAGACCTTGTCTTCTTATAGGTACTGTAGCTCTCTTTCTCCAAAATCGATTGATGTCTTGAGTTTGGCTTTTATTAGGAGATCTGTTACTGAAGTGAATTGGGAAAGGCCGAGGATACTTTCTAGGCTCTTTGGACACCTGTTTGTGCTTGAGAAATTCTTGAGCTTGGAACCTATTCCTCTTACTTTTGGAAGGGAGAGACAACGTGTGCTTCGAAAGGTCCCACTGAATGGCTAACCATTCTAAGTGGCCTGATGGTCGCAGTCGAGACTTATGGAGACTGACCCGAAATCACAGGTTGTCGAGCGATCGAAGAAATTCCTTCGTAGCTCTGTTACCTTCTATGGCCGGCCGGGCCCAAATGAGCCAACCGGCCAGATAAGCAATGATCTGTATCTCTTGGTTACTGAGTTGTTCTAACACTGCCTCTCCCAGTTTCGTGAATATCCTGGGATCAATGTTGAGGCCGAAGGGCATGTCTTGAACACAAAGGCTTTCCTGCTTAGGTGGAAACCCAGATAAGAAGAGAAGTTTCGAGCTATAGGCGCAAGCTAATAGCGGTCGGTAAGATCGACAGAGGTGGTGACGGTCCCACGGGGAAGTAAGGTCCATACCTAAGAGATAGTCGTTTGATTGCTTTTTCTTGAGTAACCCTGTGGTGTACTCTTTCAGGACGGGAGTGTATTTCTGGGAGAAGGTCACTGGTGGAGGAGGAGGACCTTGAGGCCATTTTCATCTCAAACCGTTAGACTATGCTATGATCCCACAGACCGAGTCCAATGGTCACGAAAGTGGTAAAGTCTTCCCTCTACCAGGACCACCGCGTTGTAAGGGAGTGAATCTAGGTCCTTCCCTTCTCCGAGCCCCCTTTTTCCTAGGTCCGCCTTGATGTCGGGACTGTCTTCTACTCCTGTAGCTTCCTCTCTGGTGTCCATGAAAGGAGCCTGAGGGTTCGGATCTAGGGCTGCATGCAGGCAAAACATCCCAACGGAGTTGGACTGTGTACCTGGGGAATCAGTGAGGTAGACCACCTGATGATGGGGGGTCAGATACAAAATCGTCGAACCAGAGGAAGGCTGTGATGACGAGTGGGAAACCGACTATCAATTCCTGTCTGATAGAGGTCTCAGACAGAACGTACTTCCCACAACTGACCCGATCAGACCAACAAACGTGTAGGTCGAACTGGAAGGGCAGAGCCTGGAATTATCGTACCCCCCAGGCTGACAACATCCTGGTCCAGACAGATCGGGCCTGCCCTTTAGGAAATAATACCGTTACCTTCGGTACCTTGTCTAAGCTAACCAAGGCAATCTCTTTCAAACGAACGAATCTGTTGAATGGGAATTCTAGTACCTGGGAGTAAAATCTAGGTCCCCCAGAGGGAGGACGTCTATGCCCTCCAGATTTATGGTACCACCTATATCCGAGTTCCTGAACGGCACTGACTCACCACCCTACCTTAGAGCTCGTCATAGCCCCTTGGATTTCCTTAGAATGTGTTGCTTTTAGCCGTCACAGTCTATGCAGGGTAACATGAACATTAGGATCCTTTAATGGTCCTAGGTCGGTGACGTAGGTAATTGCAAAGCTGAAGGCTCAAAACTCATCCCCACATACCTGCCCGTCCATGGGGTCGTTGTCCAACCTTAGAGAGGACACTCCGAGGAGATAGGGACCTCTAGATGGAGCATTCCTTCCCAACTTCGATACCCAAGGGTGGAGAGCCTCTCTTTGCAGGCCAGAGAGAATCATCATCATCCTGATGGGAACCATGCAGGCGAACCTTCTGTAACACAAAGGGGACATAAGTCTGGATGTTCCTTGAACTTTGGTTAGCGATCCTATTCACAGGCTGGGATCAGCTGTATACTCTTAAAAAGCCATTTTAAAGACAAGTTATTTAATGTATTATCTTCTGGGGTATAGTGCGACACTTGCATTCATGAAATGTGACACTGTTGGCGCATTCGCCACTGGGTGGAAATTTATTTCTATCTGAACACTATGTTGTATGGATATTTATCCATATCTAGACATAGTTAGAATTGACTATGCATAAATATAGGCATAATTAATGTATTTCTATTTGAACACTATGTTGTATGGATATTTAGCCATATTTAGACAGTTAGGATTGAATATGCATAAATATAGGCATAATTAATTTAATTCTATTTGAACACGATGTTGTATGGATATTTATCCATATTTATACATAGTTAGAATTAAATACATGCATAAATATAGGCATAATTATTTTAATTCTATTTGAACACGATGTTGTATGGATATTTATCCATATTTATACATAGTTAGAATTAAATACATGCATAAATATAGGCATAATTAATTTAATTCTATTTGAACACGATGTTGTATGGATATTTATCCATATTTATACATAGTTAGAATTAAATACATGCATAAATATAGGCATAATTATTTTAATTCTATTTGAACACGATGTTGTATGGATATTTATCCATATTTATACATAGTTAGAATTAAATACATGCATAAATATAGGCATAATTAATTTAATTCTATTTGAACACGATGTTGTATGGATATTTATCCATATTTATACATAGTTAGAATTAAATACATGCATAAATATAGGCATAGTTACGTTCATAAATAATTTTTTTTTTTTTTTTTTTTTTTTTTACACAGGTAAAACAAAAGATTGGCCACCCGTGGTCTGAGTGATCTCCGACTGTACCAGATCCGGTAACCATCCCCGGTACAAACAAAGGTCCGTCATAGTGACAACGTGAACCAGAGGAAATCTAATAATAACCTCAATGCTGATCGCCTGTACGATATCCGGTTAAGCCGGAGATTCGATGAAAAAGAAACCGTAATAATGAAACTGTGAAATCCTCATCGGTATCACATTGTTAACTCCGGGATCCTTCTTTCTGGACGTCTGCTTGATCTCTGTTTGAATGGGAGATCCGGTAGCAAAGGCTAGTCCCCGTGAGATCGTGACCGTCACCGGTACGATAACATTAACCTCAATGAATGTTTGAGTTATCTCCAGCGTAGCCGGAGATTCGATGAAAAAAGGGGCCGGAAAGGTGTAATTGAGATCAAACATGACAAAGGTTCGTGTGCAAAAAGGTCTCAGCCGGAGTCTGAGTGCCGGATTTCACCGTTGCACTCCAAATATCTGACTAGTTCTCACCCAATGAGTATCCATTATAGCGGCG
>NC_090725.1:81075148-81080148 GCF_036898095.1 Palaemon carinicauda
TATGGAAAAGAGGAAAGCAGAGTTTTAGGGCAGGTTTTTCTTTCAATTTATATATATATGTATATATATATATATATATATATATATATATATATATATATATATATACATATGTATAATATATTTATATATATACATATATACAGTGTATATATATATATATATATATATATATATATATATATATATATATATATATATACATATATATAATATATTTATATATATACATATATACAGTATATATATATATATATATATATATATATATATATATATATATATATATATATATGTATGTATATATATATATATATATATATATATATATATATATATATGTATATATATATATATATATATATATATATATATATATATATATGTATATATATAATATATATATATATATATATATATATATATATATATATGTATATATAGATATATATTTATATATATTTATTTATATATATATATATTTATATATAGGCTATATATATATATATATATATATATATATATATATATATATATATATATATGTATATATATATAATATATATTTATATATACACTTATATACACTATATATATATATATATATATATATATATATATATATATATATTTATAACATGTATATATATATATATATATATATATATATATATATATATATATTTATATATATATATATATATATATATATATATATATATATATATTTATATATACATATATATATGTGTATACATATATATATATATATATATATATATATATATATATATATATATATATATATATATATATATATATATATATATATTTATATATATACATATATATACTGTATATATATATATATATATATATATATATATATATATATATATATATATATATATATATATATATCTTAATTTTAATCAATAATCACTTGTTAAAGCCATATTTCTGTCGAAGCACAGCTGTAGTAACAGAATAAATGAAAAAAAAATGAAGTTTTTGTAACCACAGGCTTACACCTGAGAAAATACGAGAATCCTGTAGGAAACACATTGATGCCCCTGATACAGGCACCCACGCACGAACGCATGCACACACGCACACATAAAAAAAACCACCCAAAAATTAGGTATCTAACCCAATACTTATAACACCATTTTCAGGATAAAGGTCAAACAAGAGATAATTGAATGACGCTAAGAAGTTTTTTTTAAACGGATAACTGTTCTCAAAATCAATACATGCAATGAAACACTTATTTCCCGACCTTTTGCTTGACCTTGAACTTTGACCTTAATATGTATTAATTGGCATGGATTTTCATACACTCAAATATGAAGCAAGTTTGAAGTCTCTGTGATAACGATGTCCAAACTTATGGATATTTACGTGAATTGGACATTTTGCTTGACCTTTGACCTTGACCTTCCAAAATGTAATAATTTCCAGCTTTTTACATAATAGTTAATCTCTACAAGTTTCATTACTCTGCGATCAAAATTATGGCCAAGAAGCTGTTCACAAACAAACCTACACACAAACAAACCCACACACAAGCACACACAAAAAGGGGGTAAAACATAACCTTCCAACTTCGTTGGCGGAGGTAATAAATGTATATAAAAAAAACTAATATTATACAGAACTACATAAAATGACAGACATTAAGGAATAACAAAACTGTATCAGTAATATTTCCGCTGACCCAGACGAATGTGACGGAAGGCGAGAGTAAAGTAGATGGCGTCAGAGAATCCTGGGAAATGAAATCAGAGGTAGTGACAAGGCTGGATTGGCCATTAAGCACGTGTCTAATTAGAGTTATCAAGAGATGGGGTCACCATACATTTATCATTCATGCGTTGTTAGGCGAACTTAGATTTGCAGACAGAACGAGGCAAAATCTATTTTCTGACAAAGGGAATAAAAGCGGTTGGAAACTCATGAATACAACAAGTGTTCACATTGGCACCACTTCGTACCACTTCATGTGTTGACGCTGTTAATTAAAATGCCACATCTGACTCCACTCACAGCTTGTTCTAGCAAGCCAGTTGAAACTTCGTTGCTTCCTATACTGTTAAGGTGAGCTATATTACTACCCAGTGCGTCCTGCTACTATTATACTGTAGTGTTCTGGCCCAAGGCATGAGGTCCTTTCATGGATTATTGGTCCTCCGTAGTTCTCTATTCATGGTCACCTCTTTTAGATCTTGGTACCTTCTGCTTCCCTCCCTCCCTCCCTCCCTCCCTTCAGGTCTTGTGGTCTCTCCAACTTATTTTCAACACCCTCCTCCTCCATATCCACATTTCGAATCCTTGGCAGAGGCTTCTTGTCTGTTGCTTTTATAGTCCAGGTTTTCAGAACTGTATAATGCTACACTCCATGTGAAACATTTTACAAAACCTTTCTTCAGTTCCATTTTGAGTTTTCCCGTCATGATTATTATTATTATTATTATTATTATTATTATTATTATTATTATTATTATTATTATTATTATTATTATTATTATATCCAATTAACCAAGAGCCATGAAACCTATTGCACAGAGAAAGGTAGCAAGATAAACATTCATTGTTTAAAGATGAACAGCAATAGCTATAACTTATGTTTTTACTTCCCCTAAACTAAATGTAGTAATTATTGGAGAACATTGAAATCATAAGACAAAAATCTAAAATAGATGTGCAACAGATTTAAAATACCTTCGAATCTATATATTTTCTTTTAGTCGTATCAAAGACTGAACTACTAAACTATTCCTTTGAACAAAAATCAGTTACAAAATCTATAGCAAACTTATATCTGAACTGAAGGATTCATTTCTACAAAAGGTGTCAAAGAGAATGGTAAATTAACCCTAATATGGTATCTATCAATCTTGGCATTGGTGTGTTTTAGGTTTGGTTTCGGTTTGGTTTGGGTTTGGCTTGGTTTTAGTTTAGTTTAGTGGTTTGGTTTTGGTTTTAGTTTGGTGGTTTGGTTTTGGTTTTGTTTTAGTTTGGGGGTTTGGTTTGGTTTTGATTGGGTTTGGGTTTGGCTTGGTTTTAGTTTAGTGGTTTGGTTTTGGTTTTGTTTTAGTTTAGTGGTTTGGTTTTAGTTTAGTGGTTTGGTTTAGGTTTTGGTTTTGTTTTAGTTTGGTGGTTAGGTTTGGTTTGGTTTGGGTTTGGGTTTGGCTTGGTTTTAGTTTGATGTTTTGGTTTTGGTTTTAGTTTGGTAGTTTGGTTTTAGTTTGGTAGTTTGGTTTTGGTTTTGTTTTAGTTTGGTGGTTTGGTTTTAGTTTTGATTTAGTTTGGTGGTTTGGTTTGGTTTTGATTGGGTTTGGGTTTGGCTTGGTTTTAGTTAAGTGGTTTGGTCTGGTTTGGTTTTGGTTTTTGTCTGGTGGTTTGGTTTTGGTTTTGCTTTAGTTTGGTGGTTTGGTTTGGTTTTGATTGGGTTTGGGTTTGGCTTGGTTTTAGTTTAGTGGTTTGGTCTAGTTTGGTTTTGGTTTTTGTTTGGTGGTTTGGTTTTGGTTTTGTTTTAGTTTTTGATTGGTGGTTTGGTTTTGGTTTTGTTTTGGTTTTGTTTTAGTTTGGTGGTTTGGTTTGGTTTGATTTTAGTTTTGGTTTTGGATTATTTTTAGATTGGTGGTTGAGTTTGGTTTAATTTGGTGGTTTGGTTTGGTTTGGATTTGGGTTAGGGTTAGGTTTTGGTTTTAGTTTGGTGATTTGGTTTGGTTAAGTTTTGATTGGGTTTGGGATCAGTTTTGGTTTGGTGGTTTGGTTTGGTTTTGTTTGGTTTTAGTTTGGCTTGGTTTGGTTTAGTTTAGGGCTTTGTTTAGTTTTGGTTGTGTTATGGTTTTTGTTTGATTTAGTTTGGTTTGTTTCAGTTAAGTTTGTTTTGGTTTGGCATGGGTTTGGTTTTAGGTTTGGTTTGGTTTTCGTTCAGGTTTTGTTTTTGGTTTGGTTTGGTTTAGTTTGGGTTATGGTGGGTTGGGTTGTCTCAGGTTTAGTTTGGTTTTCATTTAGGTTTTGGTTTTGGCTGGGGTTTTAGTTTTATTAACTGGTTTTAGTTTGGCTTTGATTTCTGTTTGGTTTTAAGTTTGGTCTGGATTGGTTTGATTTGGGTGTTTTTTTTTGGTTTGCTTTGGTTTTGGTTGTACTGTGGGGTTGGTTTGGTATGGTTTGATTTGATTTGGTTCAGTTTGGGTTTTTTGTTTGGTTTGGTTTTGTTTTATATTGGTTTGGTTTAGTTTGGTTTGTTTTGGTTGGTTTATTACCACACTAAATTAGAATTTCTATTGTCAAATGATATATTGCATTCATATAACTATAAACAAGTTTCCAACTCCATCTATTGGCCTCTGAGAGAAGCTTGGTTGTTCTGGTTAACTGCAGGGGAGGAAGGGTGTTAGAAAATGGTCATATTTGCAATTTTCTCGGAAGTTATAGTTTCAAATAAATTTCAGTATTTGCATTTAGAGTTAATTTCCTAAACTGTTCTGCTGAATACTTATATTAAGGCTAATATGATTGAACTAACGACATTTTAAGTGAGGCTGACTTTATTTTTCCCCTAAACTCATAATGCATTGGCCCATCATAAGCGAAATGAAGACTCGAATTACCAACAGAATACGATGCAATATAAAAATAATAATATATAAGTGGCTTGTATAATTATGTATCATGAATCCTAAATTATATTCTTTATATGAATTCTAATAATTGGTGTTGATAAACGAGCTTAATAAATCATATTTTCTGTTATTAACCGTCTTTTGAGGTTTCATAGGTTGGTACTCCTGACTGCTGCAAGGATACTAAAATAAGGTGTTGAGATGACGTCATCGTAAGTTTTGAGCAGACGAAATAGGAAAAGAATGATTTCATACGTTTAATTAGTGGATGAAACGTTGTCTTAACGTATTATTTTATATGTTTACAGTTAAAACGTTTTTATTACATCAATAAATATCTATACAATAAGTAAATAATATCTAAAA
>NC_090725.1:81085148-81087648 GCF_036898095.1 Palaemon carinicauda
GCTTCGATATTATAGATTTGAAATGTGAAATGTTGAATGCATATCATTATTATTATTATTATTATTATTATTATTATTATTATTATTATTATTATTATTATTATTATTATTATTATTATTATTATTATTATTAACTAAGCTACAACTCTAGTTGGAAAAGCAAGATGCTGTAAGCCCAAGGTATCTCTAGGGGAAAAAGAGCCCAGTGAGTAAAGGAAATAAGGAAATAAATAAACGATCTGAGAAATAATGAACGACTAAAATGAAATTATTTACGAAAGTTCCTGTAGAGAGTAGGGTTCCCCTGCAGTATACTTCTGGATCATGAAACAAATAATATATACAAACAGCCAGACCTACAAATCTAATACATTCTTCACTTCACGGTCAAACTCATGCTTTTAACTAATACAATAGCTATGGTAAGCAGCTCTTCTAGGAGAAGGACACTCCAAAATCATACCATTGTTTTCTAGTCTTAGGTAGTACCATGGTCTCTGTAATATCATGGTCTTCCACTGTCTTGGGTTAGAGTTCTCTTGCTTGAAGGTACACTTAAGACACTATTCTATCTTGTTTCTCTTCCTCCTGTTTTGTTCAAGTTTTTATAGTTTATATAGGAAATATCTATTTCAATGTTACTGTTCTTAAAATATTTTTCCTTGATTCCTTTCCTCACTGGGCTACTTTCCCTGTTGGAGCCCCTGGGCTTATAGCATCCTGCTTTTCCTACTAGGGTTGTAGCTTAGCAAGCAATAACAATAACAATAATAATAATAATAACAATAATAATAATAACAATAATAATAATAACAATAATAACAATAATAATAATAACAATAATAACAATAACAATAATAATAATAATAGTAATAATAATGATAATAATAATGATAGTAATAATAATAATAATAATAATAATAATAATAATAATAAATATAAAAATAATAATGTCCTTCCAAGTGATATTGACATATCCCCTACCTTTCCCTCTCCTTCATTGACCTCTTCCACTCAATTCTTCTCCTTCCTCTTCTACCATCTCAGGTTCTGCAGTTTTTAATCATAATTTCCCAACTTGCAGTCATTTACAGAGTAGAAACAATAAAAACAGACATAAATGCACCTAGATAAGGAGGTTTTAGACAGTTATTATTATTATTATTATTATTATTATTATTATTATTATTATTATTATTATTATTATTATTATTATTATTATTATTATTAGCTAAGCTACAATCCTAGTAGGAAAAGCAGGATACTATAAACCCTGGGTCTCCAACAAGGAAAATAGCCCAGCCAGGAAAGGAAACAAGGAAAAATAGAATATTTTAAGATCCGTAACAATATTGAAATAATTATTTCTTATATAAACTATGAAAGAGGAAGAAAAATAAGATAGCATAGTGTGCCCGAGTGTGCCCTCAAGCAAGAGAACTCTAACCCAACACAATGGAAGATCATAGTACAGAGGCTATGGCTCTACCAAGACTAGACAACAATGGTTAGATTTTGGAGTGTCCTCCTCCTAGAGGAGCTGCTTACAATAGCTAAAGTCTCGCTTCTATCCTCACCAAGAGGAAAGCAGCCACTGAATAATTAAAGTGCAATAGTTGACACTTTGTAAGAAGAAAATTTGTTTAGTAATCTCAGTGTTGTCAGGCGTATGAGGCCAGAGGAGTATATATAAAGAATATGCCAGACTATTCGGTGTATATGTAATCAAAAGGAAAATGAACCGTAACCAGAGAGAAGCACCCAAGCAGCACTGTCTGGCCAGTAAAAGAACCCCATAACTCTCTAGCTGTAATACTTCATCGGGTGGCTGGTGCCCTGGCCAAGTTGTTGCACACAACAGCTCGCTTGAATGACAACTTGAAAATAAATGAGAAAGATATCAGCTTCTTTTAACCAACTTATCAATGGTAGAATGTTCACATTAAATGAGAACCAAGAAGAGGCCTTTTGGGATCAAGGAAAAGAGACGTGACAGAGAGAGATTCAGGGTAAAATATCTAATGTGGCTTTATTAAGTGGATTTTGATATATAGACTCCCAAGCTGGAGCTATTTTTTAGGAGTTGGTTATATTTCAACAGTAAAAGGAAGAAAAATTTTACATAATTCATTTTAGTAAAAGTATGGTATTTAATCAATAATTTTGATGCAAATAATATGTATATATATATATATATATATATATATATATATATATATATATATATATATATATATATATATATATATATATATATATATATATGTTATATATATGTATATATATATGAATACATATGTATATTATATATATTATATATATATATATATATATATATATATATATATATATATATATATATATATATTAGTTTGTTCCCAACTTAATAATTAACTTCAATATAAACAAGCGATAAGACTGGGAATATTCTAGAATTCTTTAAGAACAAAATAGAAAATATAAGTAGGTCATTTGGAAATATTCAGCATAAGATTAATGG
>NC_090725.1:81092648-81094187 GCF_036898095.1 Palaemon carinicauda
GGGGTGCATACCTTCTTCCCTTCCGTCACCTTCATCCTTTTCATTTGACCTATAGAGGCTGAGGTGCCTCTTAAAACAAGGAAAAAAGAAAAAAAGTTGAATTGCCAATAAACAAAAGTGTGTGATTATCCTTATCCCACATCCCAAACCACCAATAAATAAAAGTCGCAGATTATCCCATATCCTAAATCACCTACTACAAACCTAAACATAATCTAAACAAACACCTACGGGCTGCAAGTGTGCAAGAGCCCGTGCAAGGCCGTAAGGGCCAGGAAATCTGCAACAACAAATCAGCCAGTGCCCTGCCCTTACCTATCAGCTCACCAGAAGAATCAACATGTTCCTTACCCCTTACATACTGAATAATCATAGTATGTAGTCATTTGCCGATTTCCTTACTAGCATACAAGGCTCTTAAAAATACGGGGACATTACATCCATGGACGTAGAGTACTCTCAACATGACCACAGCCCTTATGAGGAATTGTGTTTACAAGGATCATGATACATACCCACTTAGTGTTCCATACATTCCTCGAGATTTGTACCAAACAGGCCCCTTTCACCTCGCACAGGAGCCAATCATACATCCAGAAGGAAAGGATCACTACGGGGGTCCCTATTTGAGTTCGTTTTGCAAACTTTTATATAAGGATTGTTAAAGAGCAGGTTTTATTAAGGATTAACAAAGCAGATATTTACGTCAGGTACTGAATGTGATAATACCTTTAGGGTTGTGGTGTTCTATTGGAAATATCCCTGTCTGGTAATTGCCACACTAGGGTTCGAGTCCTACTCAAATTTCTTAGTTCCTTTGGTCGCTTGCAACCTCACCATCCTTGTGCGCTAAGGATGGGGGGTTTGGGGGAGCCAACAGGTCTACCTGCTGAGTCAGCAGCAGCCATTGCCTGTCCCTCCCTGGTCCTAGCTTTGGTGGAGAGGGGGCTTGGGTGCTGATCAAATGTATATATGGACAATCTCCTGGGCATTATCTTGCTTGCTAGAGCTATGTCACTGTCCCTTGCCCTGCCATTCAAGAGTGCATTTAAACCTCTTAAATCCTCAACCCTTGAAGACGTCTAGTGGTGCAAGTCTCTCCGTTTCACCTCCGAAAGAAGGCTACATGAACGCCTTTCCTTCATCAGTGACTTTGTAAGAATCTTTAACCACAGATTTAATCTCGGCCTTTGCTTTAAAGGTGAGAGCGAGTACCCAGCCAGGTAACTGTATAAAGCGACAGCTGTAAAGGCTTACAGTAAGGGGGCCTAATGGCATTGCTCACCGTAGAAGGCCACCCGTGACGATGTCAATTGAATGGTTTTGTATAAACTAAAACAATCAATGGATATTGACGTCTCCTTCACAGAGACTGTAATTCCTGACTGAAACTTCCCTTAAAACTATCCTGATTCATAATGATAGAGCAATGAAACAAGGTAAAAGTTTGATCTCTCTCTCTCTCTCTCTCTCTCTCTCTCTCTCTCTCTCTCTCTAGATCATATTCCAGAAGTTGCATACCAAACTTTCAACTGGGCT
>NC_090725.1:81094687-81097187 GCF_036898095.1 Palaemon carinicauda
ATGTATATAGATATATATATATAGATATAGATATATAGATATATATATATATATAATAATATATATAGATATACAGTAGAACCTCGGTTTACGAACGACTCCGCTTACGAATTTTTCGGTTTACGAAGGGATTTTCTCTGAAAAATTCGTCTCGGTTAACGAATATTGTATCGGTTAACGAATTTAAATTTCCCTCCCACGCGCCGTTTTTTGTGGAAAAGTGTTAACGCCGCGCTTCCCGATCGCATTTTTCATGGAAATTACTTAACGACCGTATCTCACAATGGAGTCACGTGACTCCTCCCACGCATACCTACCACCCCCTAAACCCCTTTATTACCCCCTTCACTCGTTCATTATCTCAGTATCCGCCGTCTCGATAGCATACATACTTAGTGAATTCGTGGACGATTTCTTTGTGATTTTTACACTTGGTTTGTGATTTGTTTTATTTTCACTCATTTGTGATTACAGTACTGTACTGTATTATTGTGATAGACAATGGCTCCTAAGATGTCGAAGAAGGAAAGCAGTAAGAAGAAGCTGATGATAACGATCGAGATGAAGAAGGAGATCATCGAGAAGCATGACCAAGGCATGCGTGTGAAAGACATTGCTAGTTTTTTCAATCGCTCGCAGTCGACGATATGCACAATATTAAAGAAAAAAGAAGAAATAAAGGCCGCTAAAGTAGCTAAAGGTGTATCGTCGTTATCAAAACAACGGCCACCTATTCTTGATGACGTAGAAAATTTATTAATGGTTTGGATAAATGAGAAGCAGCTCGCAGGAGATTCAGTAAATGAGAACATGATTTGCGAGAAGGCAAGAACCATTTACGAGGAGGGAGGCACTGCACAATCACTGTCTTCGAGTGAGATAAAAGATTTTTTAAAGAAGTGGGAAGACGTGAAAAGTTTTCTTGAGGAAAATGTCCCGAATAAGGCTGAAACAGACCGTGCAATAAATTTATTAGTCGATAATGGGGTGGGTCACTTCTATAAAATTTTAAAGAACAGACAAAAGCAGGTGTCTCTTGAAAATTATCTTGTGAAGGGGGAGAAAAGAACTGTGAAAGACAACGACCAAGAGTCTCGCAAACGCAAAACCAGTGATAGTGAACGCCATTCTCGCAAGAGAACTCCAGTCAACGTTCCTGAAGTTCTCATGGAGGGAGATTCTCCCTCCAAGCAGTAACCCCCTCCTCCTCCTTCCCCTCCTCTCGTCTCCATCAAGCCAGCAGCGACACTCCTCTAAGGTAAAGTTCAGGTTTACTGTGCATGCATATCCATATTTTCATCATTAAATGACTGCAATATTTTAATAATTTTGTGTAGAGTATAGTAGAGTACTGTATGTGTAAGGAAAAATTTGTGAAAATTGGTTTTTGTAGATGGGTTGAACTAATTATTTCGATTTTATAACATTCTTATGGGGAAATTCGTTTCGCGATACGAATTTTTCGGTCTAAGAGTTTGCATTAGGAACGAATTAAATTCGTAAACCGAGGTTCTACTGTATATATATATATATATATATATATATATATATATATAGATATATATATATATATATATATATATATATATATATATATATAGATATATATATATATATATATATATATATATATATATATATAGATAGATATATAGCTATATATATATATAGATATATATATATAAATATATATATATATATATATATATATATATATATATATATATATATATATATATATACAGTGATACCTCGGTAGTCGAACGACTCTATACTCGAACAATTCGGAGTTCGACCAAAATTTTCGAGAAATTTTTGCTGCGGTGCTCGACCAAAAATTCGGTACTCGACCAGCCGAACACGTGACGACCGCATGGGCTTTGTGATGATCGCGCCATCTCGGCCACTCTCGCTTGTTCGGGAAGCATCAGTTCTCTCGAGAGCGTCACTCAGACAACGCGCGATCAGCATTCGTTGTGATTTAGTGATTTTCAGTGCTTTTAATTGCTTTTTTAGCTTTCATAATGAGTCCCAAGAAAGTAATGAGTGTTAAGGGGAAGGAGAAGAGGAAAACAGTGCGAACAACGATCGAGTTGAAGAAGGAAATTATAGCGAAATATGAGAATGGTGTACGAGTGTCCGATTTAGCGGTAGAATACGGAATGGCGAAGTCGACCATTTCTACGTTTTTAAAGCATAAAGAAATGATTAAGAAGGCGAATGTTGCAACGGGAGTTACGGCGGTAACTAAGCAAAGGCCACAAGTGATTGAGGAGATGGAAAAGTTGCTTTTAATATTTATTAAAGAAAAACAGTTGGCCGGGGAAAGTGTTAGTGAAGCGTTCATTTGTGAAAAAGCGTTGCATATCTATGAAGAATTAGTGAAGAAAAGTCCGAGTACCAGTGAAAGTGATTCATTTACATTTAAAGCGAGCAGGGGTTGGTTTGAAAAGTTTCGTAATAGAACAGGTATTCATCGTGTTACTAGGCATGGGGAGGC
>NC_090725.1:81107187-81137187 GCF_036898095.1 Palaemon carinicauda
CAGTTTTATTCATGCCTAATGTGAAATTATTGAAAAATACGATATCAGTGAAGTGAGTGCAAGAAAACATGTGCTGTGTTGCGGAGGGTTCGTTTGTTCGTGCTTGTCACTCCCCTAGTCCGAGACCTCTTTCAGGCTCCCCTGCACCAGGGAGGAGTAATGTCGTAGGACTTAAGGGGACGAGAGGCTTTAACCAACGTACAGACGTTCCCTCTTTGGTATCGTACGTTTCTCGTCAAGATCGCCCTTACCATAAGACGGGTGAGACTGTGTTCTCGTCATCCGAAGACTTTTCGCAAAAGAAACCTTGGCGCAAGGTTTCTAGACCCTTTAAGCGAAAGTCAGTCCCTTCAGGACAGGTCCAGCGTCCTGGCTGTAGCCATGGGGACAGCTCTGACCCTTTGCAGTCGTCGGAAGACTGTTCGCCTATTAAACGCAAGCGTAACACGGGGTCCGAGGGTCGCGGTAAAGGCAATGTTTTGCCAACACAGACGTTACCGTCGTCTCGGCCCGTTCCGACTCCCGTTGATCCTAAATGGGTTGTCCTGCAGGACATGCAGACTAAGCTTGCCTCCCTTATGGAGAAGTATGACGTTGAGCAGGTTCACGATGAACCTTCGCTTTCGAGTCGCCGTTACGCTAAACAAGACTCTGGCCGTCAGCTCGTGTTGACTTTCAGCCGCTGCCGCAGTCTCGTGTTGACGTTCAGCCCGCTGCCGCAGTCTCGTGTTGACGTTCAGGACGTTTGCCAACCAGCTCAGTTGCCTCGACTTGACGTTGAGCGTCAATCACCGCAGTCGAAGGTTGTTTTGACTGCTCAGTCTAGGCAGTCAATGCAGTTCCGACGTGACGTCGAGCGTCCATCAACTCCTGTTGTTGTTGTTGGACAGTCACAAGGTTTTCAGTCCTTTCAGCAGCGACCTGACGTCGCTTCCTCTACTGCTACTGCTGCTCCTTTGCTTGTTGACATTGCCTGTCAAGCATTGCCGCCGCGGCAGGTCTCTCCTTTTCATGAGACTAGACAATTGTCGGACGAGGTTCCTTCAGATGAGGAAGTTGCTGATCCTCCTCCTACTGATTTTCCTTTGGGGACTTTGTCAGACGGAGAGGAGCCTAAAGCTGCTCAGACCTCTATGGACTTTAAAAAAATCATGCTGATTTTTAAGGATCTTTTTCCGGTCCATTTTGTAACTGCTGCTCCTCGTTCGCCTTCGTCAGAGTTTACGCTAGGCCTAGCTACTTCGAAGCCGTCGTTTTCTAAGCTAGTGCTCTCTCGCTCTTCTAAGAGAGCTTTACGTTTGCTAGGCGACTGGTTGATCACCAGGAGGAGTTTGGGGGAGACAGCCTTTGCTTTCCCTCCTTTTAAACTGGCTTCTAGAGCGAGCGTCTGGTATGACACGGGAGAAGTTCTCGGCTTGGGAGTTCCTGCCTCTGCCCAGGGAGACTTCTCAAGCCTCATAGACTCTCCCCGTCGCCTGGCCATGAGACACTCCAAGATTTTATGGTCGGCTTCAGAGCTAGACCATCTCCTGTTAGGAGTTTTTTCGAGCGTTTGAAGTTTTTATTTGTTGGTTGGTCCCTGGGAGCCTTAAGTCAGAAGGTCTCTCCAGCTGTCAATGTTTTGCTGTACAATTATGTCATGCATGAACAGGGCTATCAGGGATGGCTCCAATGATCTGACAGCCACGTTCACTGCAGGAACAAGGCTATCAGGGATGGCTCCAATGATCTGGCAGCCACGTTCACTGCAGGAGTACTTAAGATGTAAGTGCGCTCAATGTGTTCATTGTCAAGACAAACTTCACGATGAAGACTACCAAATCTGTCTTGGCATCAGTAAGGGAAGGCGACTGGATGGTCTCTCTCGACCTTCAGGATGCATACTTCCACATCCCGATTCATCCAAACTTTCAACAACATCTGAGGTTTGTGGACGGGAAAGTAATGTACCAATGTCGAGCACTGTACTTCAGCCTCATTCCTGCTCCTCTTGTTTTTACAAGGCCCTTGCAAGATGTAGCAAGCTTTCTACATTTTTTGAGGATTCAGAGCCTCCCTTTATTTTGACGACTGGCTAATCAGGGCGTCGTCATTATATCACTGTCTGGAGAGCCTCTAATGGATATTAGACCTAACCAAGGAGCTAGGTCTCATAGTGAACGTAGAGAAGTCGTAACTTACAGTACCCCATCCCAGACTATTCTTTATTTGGGAATGGAGATACAGTGTCTGATTTTTCGGGCCTTTTCGTCTCCCACAAGAATGGAACAAGCTCTGTTAAAAGTCCTTCACTTGCAAGAGGAAAACAGTTGCTCTGTAAGAGTTTGAACTAGTCTCGTGGGAACTCTTTCATCGCTGGAGTAGTTTATCTCTCTGAGGAGACTCAACCTATGCCCTCTCCAATTTCACCTAAACCATTGGAACAAGGAGAAGGGCTTAGAGAGTATCTCTTTCCCAATCTCCAATCCAGTCTAGACATGTCTGACTTGGTGGGACAGCAACATCAGACTTCGAGAAGGTCTTTCTCTTGCGATCAAGAACCAAAACCATGTGTTGTATTCAGATGCTTCGGTTTTGGGTTTGGGAGCTCCACTGGACAGTCTGGAATGCTCGGGTCTTTGATCCACGGATCAGAAGGAACTCCATTTAAGGCAAGTAACATCTCTCCTTTGGCGAGATTTGTGCAAGGAAAAATGAATGTCTTGGCGGACTGCCTCAGCAGAAGAGGACAAGTCATCTCCATGGAGTGGACGTTGCATAAGACTGTGTGCGAGAAGCTATGGATGACATGGGGTCAACCCACCATAGATCTTTTTGCGACTTCTCTGACAAAGAGGCTCTCGACTTACTGCTTTCCAGTTCCAGATCCAGAGGCAGCCCACATAGACGCTTTCCTGCTGGACTGGTCTCACCTGGACGTTTATGCCTTTCCACCTTTCAAGATCCTAAACAAGGTGCTGCAGAAGTTCACCTCTCACGAAGGGACCAGGTTGACATTGGTTGCTCCACTCTGGCCCGCGAGAGAGTGGTTCACAGAGGTACTTCTATGGCTGGTAGACGTTCCAAGAAGTCTGCCGTTACGGATGGATCTCTTGCGACAGCCTCACGTAAAGAGATTTTATCAAAGCCTCCCCACGCTTCGTCTAACGGCCTTCAGTCTATCGAAAGACTCTCTTGAGCTCGAGGGTTTTCAAAGGAGGCAGCTAGAGCGATCGCGAGGGCTAGAAGATCCTCTACCATCAGGATCTATCAGTCGAAAGGGGAGGTATTTAGAGACTGGTGCAAGTCCTCCTCTATTTCCTCTTCCAGTACCTCTGTAGCCCAAATTGCGGACTTTCTCCTGCATCTGAGAAATGTTCGCTCCCTCTCTGCTCCCACTATTAAGGGCTACAGGAGCATGTTGGCGTCTGTTTTCAGACATAGAGGCTTGGATCTGTCAAATAACAAGGATCTCCAAGATCTCCTTAAGTCCTTCGAGACCTCTAAGGAGCGTCGTATGTCAACTCCCGCTTGGAACTTAGACGTGGTCCTAAGGTTCCTAATGTCAGACAGGTTTGAGCCATTGCATTCAGCCTCCCTGAAGGATCTCACCCTCAAGACACTTTTCCTAGTGTGCTTGGCTTTGGCTAAAAGGGTCAGTGAGATCCATGCTTTTAGTAAGAACATCGGCTTCTCTACAAATAAAGCTACATGTTCGCTTCAACTTGGTTTTTTGGCCAAGAACGAACTGCCTTCTTGTCCTTGGCCTAAATCTTTTGAAATACCTAGTCTGTCAGAAATCGTAGGTAATGAAGTTGAAAGAGTGCTGTGCCCCGTTAGAGCTCTTAAGTTTTACTTAGCTCGAACTAAACCATTACGAGGTGGTTCTGAGGCCTTATGGTGCTCCGTTAAGAAGCCCTCATTGCCCATGTCTAAAAATGCGTTATCGTACTTTATTAGACTTTTAATCCGGGAGGCACATTCTCATTTAAATGAGAAAGATCGTTGTTTGCTTAAGGTCAAGACGCACGAAGTGAGAGCGATAGCGACTTCGGTGCCTTTAAGCAAAAAAGGTCTCTTCGAAGTATTATGGACGCGACCTTTTGGAGGAGCAAGTCGGTGTTCGCTTCATTTTACTTAAAAGACGTCCAGACTCTTTATGAGGACTGCTACACCCTGGGTCCATTCGTTGCAGCGAGTGCAGTAGTGGGTGAGGGTTCTACCACTACATTCCCTTAATCCCAATATCCTTTTAATCTTCTCTTGAAATGTTTTTAATCTTGTCTTGGGTTGTACGGAAGACTAGGAAGTCTTTCGCATCCTTTTTGATTTGGCGGGTGGTCAAATGTTGTTTCTTGAGAGCGCCCAGATTAAGGGTATTGATGAGGTCCTGTTATAGGGGTGTTCGCCCTGGATATAACAGCTCCTGGGAGTCTTTCAGCATCCTGAGAGGATGGCTGGGCTTCGTGAGGAAAGCGGACTAATGAGGCAGAGTAATAATCAGAGTCTGCTTCCTTACCAGGTACCTATACTTAAGTCTGTTTTTTGAATAATTGTCAAAAACTCTTGAGCATATACGCCTTTATTGTATTAATACTGGTCTCTACCCACCACCATGGGTGTGAATCAGCTATTATATATTCACCGGCTAAGTTTAATATTTAAAAATGATATTTTGATTATAAAATAAATTTTTGAATATACTTACCCGGTGAATATATAAATTAAAGGCCCTCCCTTCCTCCCCGATAGAGACCTAGGGGACTGAGAAGAACTGGAGATGTTTACAAGTATATGCGGTATCTGGCCGATAGTCGGCGCTGGTGGGCACACCCGCAACCTTCACGGCGATCGCTCGCGAGTTTTTGGAATCTGTCGAGCCGTCGGAGACGTCAGCTATTATATATTCACCAGGTAAGTATATTCAAAAATTTATTTTATAATCAAAATATCATATTATACTGCTAGGTGAATGTATATTAGACAGTAGGTATATTATGCATAATATAACCATAAAAATAGGGGCAAATAAAACAGTAACAGCAATTTATTTTCATATACAAAAGATAAGCGAAATAAGACGCATATGGTAAATAAAATAATTATTTTATTTGAGAAAATTGTATGGAATTATAGATAATTATTTACAGTAATATCGAATAACAGACATAGATTTCCAATAAAGACGGTGATGTGGAATCTGAAAGGGAAAATTTTTGCCTTTATACACATAAGTTCCCAGGGGAACGAAAGTCTTTAAATTCACTATACACTTCATGTCCAGGAACATGTGGCACACGTGTAAGAGTCTATGTCACTTCACCTCGATGAAGAACAGTCTATTAGTGACACTAAGTGTCCCTTGAAATCACTATATATCGCACCAAGGTCAACACAGGCACCCGTTGAGTTAGAGTCCCGAAATAACTCGCTGTTTTATGCAGCTCTAAACAGCAGGTTTCATTAGACTGCGTGCTGCTACCACGAATCTTTTGATCTCGTGCACCTGCTTCGCATAGTGTTTGAAGAACACTCTCGAGGATTTCCAGCCTGTGAAGGATCGGAGGCTTTCGAAATCCTTGGAAAAAATTCAGGGAAGAGGCGACTTTCCTAGGATTATGACCTGCGGGTGTACTGTCAGGATCCGCTCTGCGATTAAAGTAGGTGATTTTCGCTCTTAGTTGTTTAAGTGACAGGTCACTACCCAAAGTTTCTCCCTTAAAGAGTTGTCCTCCGCCAAAGTCTGAAGTTCTTCGAAGATAGACCTTAAGACTTTCCACTGGGCATAGAGAGACATCTTCCTTCAGTGGGCAGATTCTCCAAGGCCCCCATCTCTTGGTGGGGAGTTCATTTTTGGCGAGAAACGTGGAGTCAGGGAAGAGGGTAAGTTCCCCTGTGTCAGCGAACTGTATTTGGCCCTCTTCTCTTGATAATGCCACTATTTCACTGACTCGGGCTCCCGAGGCGAGAGCGAAAAGGAAAATTACTTTTTGAGTCAAGTCTTTCAGAGGGCAAGATTCGTTGTCCAGGCTAGAAGCAAAATGAAGCACCTTATCCAGGGACCAGGTGATGGGTCTCGGTGGGGGTGCAGGACGGAGTCTAGCACATGCCTTCGGAAGTTTGTTGAAGATTTTGTTGGACAAATCTATTTGGAAGGCGTACAGTAGTGGTCTAGTCAAGGCCGATTTGCAAGTGGAAATTGTGTTGGCTGCCAAACCTTGTCCATGAAGGTGAATAAAGAAGGACATGCAAAAATCTATGGAGATTTCCGTAGGATTTTTTGCCTTGACGAAGGACACCCACTTCTTCCAGGATGATTCATATTGCCTTCTGGTAGACTTTGTTTTGTATTCCTCAAGGAAGTCTAAACTTTTCTTCGAGAGTCCAAACCTTTTCTTCACGGCAAGGGAGAGAAAATCATGAGATGAAGGTTTTGGACTTTCTTTGATGAATTGAAGACAGTCGACTTCTGCACCTGTTGGGAGAGAACTGGGCCCAGCAGGGGGATCAGCTTGGGCTGTAGCTCCAGGACTAGGGTAATCCAGTTGCTCCGAGGCCACTTGGGGGCCACTAGGGCTGCTGTCCCTTTGAAGGTTCTCAGTTTGGAGAGGACATTCAGCAGAAGGTTGGGTGGAGGGAACAGATAAATCTTGGACCATCTGTTCCAGTCCAGGGACATAGCGTCAACTGCTTCCGCTTTGGGGTCCTCGTAAGGGGCCACATATCGAGGAAGTTGCTTGTTGTCTGTCCGCCAGGTGGAAGATGGGTAATAGCACTTGGTTTAGGTGGGGCGATCTCGAGCCCTGACGGTTGAGACATCTGACTACTACAGAGCTGTCCAGAGTTAGACGAATGTGTATCGAAGGACGCGGAGATAATTTCTTCAGGGTGAGAAGAACCGCCATGGCCTTCAAGATGTTGATGTGAAACGTCTTGAACAGGGGAGACCATATTCCTTGAACTTGTCGTTGATGGGAGTGACCCCCCCAACCCTCCAGAGAGCACCCGTGTGGATGTTGATCGACGGAGGCGGAGGTTGAAGAGGGATGGATCTTTTCAAGGTCCTTGCTTCTGACCACGGTCTTAGAAGTGAGCGAAGCCTGTTCAGTAGGGGTCTTTTGAGATCTCTTCGAGCGATGGATGCGTTTCGTCTCCAGACTCCTTAGGCATCCTTTAGCGCTGCTCGTAGCACTGGTTTTGTCACTGAGGCAAACTGTAGGGAGCCAAGTACTTGCTCCTGCTGTCGTCTTGAGATCCGTTTGGCTTTGAGAAGTCTTTTGACAGACCCGGCTATTTCCTTCCTTTTCTTCAGTGGGATGGAAAGGCGGTGTGACTGAAGATTCCAGTGGATTCCCAACCATTGGAACTTCTGAGCTGGAGAGAGGCGAGACTTCTTGGTGTTTATTTTGAAACCCAGATGTTCCAGGAACTGGGTCACCTTTCTGCAGGCTCGCAAACAGTCTTCTGGCGATGTCGACCAGACCAGCCAATCATCAAGGTAGGCCATCACCTGGACGCCCTGGAGGCGTAGCTGGTGGACGATTGTGTCTGCTAGCTTGGTGAAGATTCTTGGAGCCACGTTGAGCCCGAAGGGCATGGCCCTGAAGGCGTAGCTTCTTCTTTGGAGCCTGAATCCTAGGTAGGAGAAAGCGTGTTGGTTCATTGGGATGTGCCAATAGGCGTCCGTCAGGTCTATTGAAACCGTGTAGGCCTTGTGAGGCAGTAGGGCTCTTATCTGTTGAAGAGTCAGTATCTTGAATTTGTAGTTCACAATGAACTTGTTGAGGGGGGGGGGGCAAGTCGAGAATGACTCTGAGCTTGTCTGAGTCCTTCTTGGGAACACAAAACAGTCTTCCCTGGAACCTGGTAGACTTTACCCTCTTGATCACCTTTTTGTTCAAGAGTTCTAGGACATATTCTTCCAAGATGGGGGTTGATGGTTGGAAGAATTGGTGGAAGGTTGGAGGTGGCTGTGTCCAGCTCCAACCCAGTCCCTTCTTGATGATGCTCTGTGCCCAAGGATCGAAGGTCCAGCAATCCTGAAAGTGGTGGAGTCTTGCTCCCACCGGAAGCACTTCATTGCCTCTGGTTTCCCGAGGGTTTGCCACCTCAGCCGCTAGCTCCCCTTCCTCCCCTGCCCTTGGAGGGACGGCGAGAGGTGTCTCGGCCAGAGCCTCTACCTCTGGGACGAAAGGTAGTGGATTGTCGCTCATAGGCAGGAGTGAAGACCGGTGATTGCGACACCACCGGCTGGGGGACCAACTGAAAGGTCTGTTGTGGCTGTGCCACTACTTGGGGAGTAGCGGGAGCCAGAAACTGGCGTTTTGGTTGGCGCTGCTGGGGCCTAGGCTTGGATGATTTCCTCTTAGGTGGGGCTTTCTTTTGCGGGACATGCCCCACTTACTGAGAAGGTTCCAGTTCTCTGTGGCGGCTTTGTCCACAATCTCTTTCACCAGAGCCGACGGGAAGAGATGCTTGCCCCAGATGTTGGAGAAGATTAGTTTCCGGGGTTCGTGTTTTACTGCCGCGTTGGCAAACACGAACTCTCTACAGGCTCTCCGGGCCTTGATGAAGCTATATAAGTCCTTCTTCACGGTCACTAGGTGGGTCTTTGTGAGAACCACATAGAGGTCTGGGACCCTAACGTCCCCGGCCATAACTTCAAGCTGAATCTGAAGGGATAGGGAGGCGGCTGGCCTCTCCTTGGTGTCCTGCTCCCGACGAATAAGGTGGTCATTCAGCTTGGGAAGATCTTAATCAAACTGACGACCAGCGGCGTCAGGTTCCAGTTTCCCAACCATAAAGGTAAACTGGATGTCTTTCCAGAATCTATCGTTGGGGGGAAGGGCGAGGGAGAGAGGCCTACACTCCTCCAGGGTAGGGGCAGGGCTTTCCTTCCTCCACCGCCTTCATGACCGCATGGAAGGCCTTGTCCACAAAGGGAAAGGTCGTGGTAGAGGGAGCAAGAAAGGACGGGTGTTTCTTGCTCAATGCCAGCATCTTCGAGTTGTTGAAACCTCGGCTCTTGAGGCAGTCGGCCAGCTGGCATGGGCTTTTGAGTGATCGAACACGATCACTTCTTTGGGTTCGGTCTCCTCCTTGGATGCCGGCTCGGACCCGAGTCGGACGTAACAGTCTGGATAAGCCTCGAAGCTGGGGAAGAATTCCACTTCTTCTAAGGGGATGGTGCCCAGCTTGTCATTAATAAAGATTTTGCCAGTTGTAACTGGCATATGCTCGGCGTACCTCCAGGGGTTAGACTCCGAGCAGGGGGAAAGATCCTTAACCAAGATCTTTTTCGGTTGCTTCCAACCCATGAAATGACGTTTGAGCTCCTATTGGTTCTTACGGAGCCTTTCGTCCATCAGTGCCACCAGCGCCTGGATGGCATCTTCAGTGGCTGGTAGCACGGGCAGCGAGGCGGCAGAGGTAGAGGGGACTGGATCCTCGACCGCGACAGGAGCTACCGAAGGTGTTTGGGCGACCTCGCCCTCTGAATCAGGGAACTCCACCTGATCCTCATCTTCCTCCAGATCCTCACTCATGAGGGTCCTCTCGGTGTTGTCGGACACTTCCGACATCTTCTCGACCTCGTCTAAGTGACATTTTCGGAGTGCAGCCGAAACGTCAGGTTCAACCACAAGTTGAACGCAGGGGATCTCATCCCGGGGGATCACAGAGTCTGTCGATGCTTTTGGGAAAAGCAGGGTCCTCATCTTCTCATTGGGGAGATAAGGCCCGGTGGCGTTCTTTTGGAAACCGCGCACCCACTTGCGCAGTTTCTCTCAAGCATTGTCCCTGGCCTCCATGGACGGAGGGTTATCGAACGCCTCATCAAGAAGACCTTTGCAGATGGAACAGGTCTGCGGATCCCAATGCTACACAGGGGGCGTGGGTCCGGCACGCCAGATGCCCGTAGAAGTCCGGGCGGCGAACTCCGCAGAAGGAGCTCTCACACTTCATGTACTCCTCCTGTAAAAGAAAGAGACAATGAGTACATGGAAGGCATAAGCTATGACTTACATTAATCTTAAAGAAAGATTTAAGTAGATACTTATAAACTATAAGATCCATTTCATTACGAGCTCAGGATAGGTGAGCTAGAAAGGAAGTAGGAAGACACATAATTGTGAGTCCCATCCAGCCAATTGCCGGGATCTTTCCTGTAGTCAATTCCTTAGGACCTGTAGGGTTCTAAAGGAGGGAAGAGCATCCAGTTGGATGAGCCAAGCATAGGCTTCCATTACCAGGAATTGACTACAGAGAGGTGAAGACCTGAGATCATTCAGATTACAACTGGCAAGAGACTGCACTAAGAAGCACAGAGTATGCTGGAAATGTTTTACTGTACAACCGTATACAATAGTCGCCATTTAAAGGTATGAAATACCAGAGAAAGAGTGGCTAGACTATCCGGCTACACGATAGTAACTGCCGGCACGGGGTCGGCAGCCGGAGGAGGGGTGCTTGTTGGTCGTAAGCCGCGGCTAGTAATACCGGCAGACCGACGGCAGGCCGGAGGCCCGTCCGGCGTGGTGAATCCATCCATGGCCATACGTTAAGCGGCAGAGAGATAGGAAACACTAGAGAAAGGCGATCGCCGGCACGACGGCGGATTTCCGGCAGGACGGCAGCCGGTGGGCTGTCGGCATTGGTAAACCTTAGCTGACAACATTCGATGGAGCAGGAAGGCTACCTGAGATGTCGGCGGTTAGCGCCGGCAAGTGGAGAGGGCAGTGGACCTGCACCACGATAGGGAGAGGGAAAGGTAAGGAGGGAAGGTAGAGGAGGGTAATACCCGATACCCAACCGGCCTTCCTCCGGAAAGAGTGCTCTCATGATAGGAGGGGATATGCCTATCATCCGGCGGCAGGGAGCCGGCAGATGGCTAGATGCCTGTGGTAACCCAAGGGAGGATCAGAGGGCACTCAAAGAGGGAGATCTTCCGCTGGCAGGCCGGCCGCCGGCACTACCCCATAGTTCAGCTATGAAGGGGAAGTGTAGCAGAGCGGCCCACCTAGCCGAAGAGCACAGCTAATCCCACCACTCTCCCCAGAGGAGGAGTTGTAGGACAGCAGACATAGGTGTGAAGGCAAGCCAACACAAAGGGATAGAGCGGGGAGGGGGTTAGGGGTCCTTAGAGAGAGTAGAAGGGGTGGTTACAACCCTTACACTCCCAAGGGGTGGGGGAATCTGTTGGGTGCCAGCCTGGCTGGGCAGGAAAGAACGCTCTCCAGCCTAGGGAGGGCTAGCTCAGATCAGGTACAGCACTAGTGTACTGTCCTAAACTATAATAAAGCAGAATCCCCCAAGGCCTAACCTAAACCAGGAAAACCATTCTCCTAGGTTAGGGAGGGCCGGAGAAGGACAAATCGCTAGGCTGCAGGGAGGAAGGGACGTGTCCCAACCAAGTGCAGTCTAGGGGGAAAAGCAGAGCCTTTCCACCTTCAGCCTCGGTCGAAATCTTAATGAGAAGACGTTCTCTTAAGGTGGACTGGGGTGAACGATAGGTACTCTGGAGTTCTGTCCGATCTCACGCCATGAACAATTGCAGGGAGGAGGGAAGAACAACCTAGCCTAACCTACGTGAATTCTATTCTGGGTAAGAGGGCTAGGGTAAGCATAGCTACCCAGAGGGAGGTTACCCGGAGGTAATAGGGGAGATAAGGAAGCATACAAGGGCCCCAACGTTGGGTTAGGGGAGTGTGTCTATTGAAGGATCATGCCCGATCCCTTGTATGGTCCCTAGAAGGCAAAAATACATGTGCAACACTGAATCTTTTATGTAAAAATGCCTATTTCTTCATTTAAAACTAAACACTAGGAACACTTATTATATAATGCAGGAAGTAAACATGAACACTAGGTATCGGGCCTAGGGATAGGCTAGTAGGCTAGCAAGGGGGTCGGCTAACTGAGTTCGCCGAAGAATACTATCGGCATAATATAACTAATTCCTAGCAATGAAGACTAAATAACTAATAATATTAAATTAGTTATGAGACCGGGAGTGCTGTTCTGGCTAACTAACTAAAGCATGCGAAGCGAACAGCGGCGTCGTAACATGATGCCTCCGGCCAAGGCACAGCTCCGCCACAAAACACAAGATTTAAGGATAATAAATCGTTACTTTACGGCCAGAGCTTATTTAAACAATACAAGAACATGGTACTCAACTTTCCAGAAGAAGGTGAGACCGAAGGTTGCGACATGGCGACAAAAATCGATCACTGGGAAAAACCAAACGTTGTACAGTAGATCGCTACAAAGAAAGGAATGAGGACGGACGTGACGTCACACAATATGGCGGACAGCTATGGCTGCCGTTTGTTTACGTCGCGAGGTACCGTAACAGTAACGTAGGAGGATAACTTTGGAACGGCTCCTCAGTTATCTCGCCACCTTTCCCCCCTCGAAGCGTAAACGCTGTGTGGGGTGCAGATAGCCATGTGGCGTGTTAAAGCATACGTCCCCTGTTGATATACGATATCTTAAAGGGAAACCTTTAGGGTACTCGCGCCAGAAGTTAGAATTCTGTGATAACCTTTGGTTTAATTCTCTGGGAATATCCACTGTAGACATATATACCCTCAGGAAGCTACTAAAGGAACCTTCCATCAGGACGTCATGGCTTGAGCCCAAAAAAAGGGTTTTGATGATCTTGGTAGTCGATTCCCTTGCCCCTAACCTAAGGCTTAGGGCTTTTGTATACTTTCACACCTCCCGGTTACCTTCACACTAAGGTAATTTCTCCTCCCTCTGAGGTAGCCTAGGCTACATCCTAGCTCTCCTTACCTTGAATCGTATTCAAGTGAGGTTAGGCTAGGATTTTCTTTCCCTGCCCATAGCCATAGTTCATGAGCTTTGAGTTGGAGTCAGAACCTCAGAGTATCAGTCGTTTGCTCCCAGCTACCCCATGAGGCGAATGAACTCTCCTTTTGGTCTCCGCTGGACAGCAGGGGGGGGGGGGCTCTGCCCTTCCCCCCTAGGCCACACCTGGTAGGGTTACTACCTTTCCTCCCTGTGGCCTAGCGACTTGTAATACACCTGCCTTCTCCGGGCTAGGGGATATGCTTCCCCTAGCCTAGTTTAGGCAGGCCCTGGGATTCTCTTTCTTTATATTTTGGAAGGGCATGGCCATACCGTTCTTTTACTGTACTAACCTACCCTAGGCTGGAGAACGAATTCTTCCTATACCTGGGATAGTGCCAGTACTGAAACAGAACCCCCCCCCTTGGAGTGTTGGGGAAGGCTCTCACCAACCCCTACACTCCTTCTCAGGACCCTTTTCCCCTCCCCTTCTGTCCTTTGGTGATGGCCTAGCCATCACACCTCTGTCCACCGTCCTGCAACTCGACCGAGTGCCGGCAGGTTGTGGGGTCGGCCCGGTCCTTTCGCCTGTTAGTCCGAACTGCTAAGCTTCCCGCATATAGTTGATCTATGGGATAGCGTATGACAGGTCGGTCTGCCGGTGTAAGACCTCTCTATTTTAGAGTGTTCTTCGGTCCTCCCTTGGACCGCCATCCGCAACTCTAGCTGACTGCCGGCTTAGTTGCGGCTGGATGGAAGCCTGATCATATTCTTCCTTCCATTTGAACCCTCCTTCTCGAGGAAGGCGGGGTTAGGGTAGTGAGCTGCCGCCCTTCCTTCTTCCTTCCTCTATGCTTTCTCTCTCTCTCAATCAAGTGCTGGTCCACTGTCGCACAACTCTGCCGGCAACAGCCGACAGCTTAGCCTAGGTCTCCTCTCTTTCCTATAGATTGAAGTCAGGGTTGGAGTACCTACAGCCTGTTGCCTGCCGACTGACGGGGGCCGCCGACATGCCGGCGATCTGCCATCAATCCTGAGATTATCGCCCTTTCCCCGCCACATAGACTGATGGCTGGGAGGGGTTACCCTCAATCGGAGACTCGCCGGTGCCCGGTGTGCTTCCGACATGTTGGCGGGCTGCCGGCTCCACCTAATTCATATTACGACAGTGGACTGTCACCTTTCTCTACCCTTCCGGCAGTGCGCCGGCAGTGTCTATTGTATAGCTATATACGATAGCCAGTACATCTATGGTATAGTACATACCCTAGTCAGAAAACTAAGGTGTATAGTTGTGCAGTAAATACTTTTTAGCATACTCTGTGCATCCATGCGCAGTCCCTTGCCGGGACCTACTCGAATTGGGGATAATTATTTCCCCCTTTCACTATGCTGAATGATCTCAGCTCTCCCTTTCACCATTGCAAATACCCCGGAGGAAGTACTAGCTGTGCTACTTATCCCTACTGGATAACTTTCCCCCTTAGGGCTTACTCGAAGGAAAGCCCTAGAGTTAGTAGTGGTGTAAGGTCGCGGCAATTGGCTGGGCGGGATTCACAAGTATGTGTCTTTCCTGCTTCATTTCCAGCTTACCTATCTTAAGCTTACACTTGGAAAGGAATCTTATATTGTAATTGAAATTACTTTAAGACTAATCTAAGATTACTTTAAGTCAATGTTATAGACTTCCGAATACTCATGTACCCCTTTCTTCTTTACAGGAGGAGTACATCCGGTGTGAGAGCGCCTTCTGTAGCGTTCGGCGCCCGGACTTCTATGGCCACCTGGCATGCCAAACCCACGCCAGCTGCTCCGTCACCCAAGGATCTCTTCGATATTGGGACCCACAGGTCTGCACTGTTTGCAAGGACCTGCTCAACGAGTCGTTTGAGGCCCCCCCCGTCAGCGGAGGCCAGGGACAATGCTCGTGAGAAACTACGCAAGTGGGTGCGTGGTTTCCTGAAGAGCGCCACGGGGCCCTATCTCCCTAGTGAGAAGATGAGAGCTTTGCTCTTTCCTTTCATCTGCGGATGCTGTCATCCCCAAGCCAGAGATCCCCTGTGTCCAACTGACGGTTGAACCGGACGTATCGAACGCACTCCAAGACTTCCATCTCGACGAGGTGGAACGGATGTCAGAAGTGTCGGACACCACCGAGAGGACCCTGATGGCCGAGGGTCAAGAAGAGGAACCTAAAGAGGCTCCTGACTCCGAAGAAGAAGGCGCCCCTGCACCCTCTATCACTTCCGTAGTCGTCTCGGAACCCGTCCCCTCTACTTCGTCCACTCCTACGCCCACAAGAGCGGACACACCTGTGGATAACTTCCAAGCCTTGATTGCGGTCCTTGACGAGAGGATCTGCCAGAAGGATAAGGATTTCAAGAGGGAAATCCTTCGCTTGTCAAAGCAAACCCTGAGGAAGATCACAGTGAAGGACCTTCCACCCTGCTCTGTGACGAACCCATGGAGGCATGCCGAGCACATGCCTATCACGATTGGCAGCATCTTTGCGAATGACAAGATAGGCACCGTTCCCCAGGAAGAGGTGGAATTCTCGCCTAGTTTTGAAGCTTACCCGGACTGTTACATCCGCCTCAAGTCCGAGCCCGTTTCCAAGGAGGAAACCGAGCCTAAAGAGGTCATCGTGTTTGACCATGCAAAGGCTCAATCTCTGCTAGCCGGCTGCCTGAAGAGCAAGGGCTACACCAATTCCAAGGTGCCGGCCCTAAGCAAGAAACACCCGTCTTTTCTTGCTCCTACCACCATGGTCTTCCCCTTCGTGGAGAAGTCCCTCGTAGCAGTGTTGAAGGCGGTGGAGGAAGGGAAGCCCTGCCCTACATTGGAGGAATGTAGGCCCCTCTCCCTCGCCCTTCCTCCCGACGACAAGAACTGGAAAGACATCCAGTTAACTTTCTCCGTGGGAAAGTTGGAAGCTGACATCGCTGGACTGCAGTTCAACGAGAACCTCCCTAAGCTCTCCGATTACCTTCTGCGTCGGGAGCAGGACACGAAAGAGAGGCTGGCGGCCTCCCTTTCCCTCCAGGTGCAAATGGAGACGATGGCTGGGGAACAATGGACCCCAGGCTTCTACGTGGTCTTGGCTAAGACCCACCTTGCTACCCTGACAAAAGACTTTTATAGCTTCATTAGGGCACGGAGAGCCTGCAGAGAGTTCGTGTTTGACGGTGGCATTCCTCCAACATTTGGGGGAAAGATCTCTTTCCCAATGACCTCGTGAAAGAGACCATTGACAGGGCCGCCACGGAGAACCGGAACCTTCTCCACAAGTAGGGCATGTCAAAGAAAAGGAAATCTTCTCAGGATGAGAGCCCCCAACCAAAGAAGAAACCAAATAAGCCTAGACCTCAGCAACGTCAGGCTAAACGCCAGTTTCCAGCATCCGCGCTCCCCAGTTGGTGGCTCAACCCCAACAAACCTTTCAACTGGTACCCCAACCGGTGGTGACTCAGTCACCAGCCTTCACGCCCGCCTACGAAAGGCAGTCAACTTCCTTTTGTCCCAGAGGTAGAGGCACCGGTAGAGACTCCTCTTGACTTCCCTCCAGAGGGAGAGGAGGAAAGGGAGCAAGCGGCCGAGGTGGTAAACCCTCGGGCAACCAGAAGCAATGAGATGCTTTCGGTGGGAGGAAGACTCTGCCTTTTCCAGGATCGTTGGACCTTCGATCCCTGGGCTCACAGTATCATCAAGAACGGACTAGGTTGGAGCTGGGTAACACCACCACCAGCTTTTCCACCAATTCTTCCAACACTCCGCCCCCGTTCTGGAAGAATACGTCCAAGAACTCTTGAACAAGAAGGTGATCAAGAGGGTAAAGTCCACCAGGTTCCAAGGAAGACTATTCTGTGTTCCCAAGAAGGACTCCACAAACTCAGAGTCATTCTGGACTTGTCCCCTCTCAACAAGTTCATAGTGAACAACAAGTTCAAAATGCTGACTCTTCAACACATAAGAGCCCTACTGCCTCAAAAGGCATACACAGTCTCGATTGACATGGCGGACGCCTACTGGCATATTCCAATGAATCGCCAGACCTCCTCCTACCTAGGATTCAGGCTTCAAAGAAGACAGTACGCCTTCAGAGGCATGCCCTACGTGCTAAACATAGCCCCAAGGATATTCATGAAGCTCGCAGAGACGATCGTTCAACAGCAACGCTTACAAGGCGTCCAGGTGATGGCTTACCTGGACGATTGGCTGGTGTGGGCAGCATCCGAAGAAGAATGCCTGCAAGGTTCCACAAAGGTGATCCAATTCTTGGAACATTTGGGCTTCAAGATCAACACCAAAAATTCTCGACTTTCTCCAGCTCAGAAGTTCCAATGGCTAGGAATCCATTGGGATCTTCAGTCACACCGTCTTTCCATTCCACTAAAGAAGAGAAAGGAAATAGCAGGATCTGTCAAGAGACTCCTCAAATCCAAACGGATTTCAAGACGACAACAGGAACGGGTGCTCGGCCCCCATCAGTTCGCTTCAGTGACAGACCCAGTGCTACGAGCACAGCTAAAAGATGCATCGGGAGTCTGGAGAAGATAGGCATCAATCGCTCGAAGAGATCTCAAGAGATCTCTGCCGACCCGGCTACGATCACTCCTCAAGCCGTGGTCGGAGGCAAAGAACCTGAAAAGGTCGGTACCTCTTCAACTACCGCCTCCCTCGGTCGTTATCCATACGGACGCATCGCTAGAAGGATGGGGGGTCACTCCCATCAACGGCAAGTTCAAGGAACATGGTCTCCCCTATTCAAGACGTTTCACATCAACATCTTGGAGGCCATGGCAGTCCTTCTTACTCTGAAGAGGCTGTCCCCACGTCCCTCAGTCCATATTCTACTGACCCTGGACAGCGAAGTCGTGGTCAGATGTCTCTACCGTCAGGGCCCAAAATCGCCCCAACTCAACCAAGTGTTGCTGCCCATCTTCCGCCTAGCGGAAAAGAAAAGATGGCACCTCTCAGCAGTTCACCTACAAGGATTCCGCAACGTGACGGCGGATGCTCTATCCAGGACAGCCCCGATAGAGTCAGAATGGTCCCTAGACGCAGACTCATTCTCCATCATCTCCCGAGAAGTCCCGGAACTGCAGATCGACCTCTTCGCGACGAGCGACAACAAACAACTTCCTCGCTACGTGGCCCCATACGAGGACCCCCGAGCGGAAGCGATGGACATGGCGTCCATCGCTTCCGTCCCTGGATTGGAACAGATGGACCAAGATTTACCTGTTCCCTCCACCCAACCTTCTGCTGAAAGTCCTCACCAAGCTGAGATCCTTCCAAGGAATAGCGGCCCTAGTGGCCCCCAAATGGCCCCAGAGCAACTGGTTCCCATTGATCCTGGAGTTACAACCCAAGCTAATTCCCCTGCCGGACCCAGTTCTAACCCAACAAGTTCAGAAGTCGACTGTCTTCGCTTCATCAAAGAAAACCCGAGACCTTCATCTCATGATTTTCTCTCCCTAGCCATCAAGAAGAGGTTTGGTATCTCGAAGAAAAGCTTAGACTTCTTAGAGGAATATAGAACCAAATCTACCAGAAGGCAATACGAGTCATCTTGGAAGAAATGAGTGACCTTTGTCAAGGCTAGAAATCCTACAGAAATATCAATGGATTTTTGTTTGTCCTTCTTCATTCACCTTCATGGACAAGGCTTGGCAGCCAACACGATTTCCACCTGCAAATTGGCCCTAACAAGACCCTCACTATATGCCTTCCAAAAAGACCTGTCTAGTGACATCTTTAACAAGCTGCCGAAGGCATGTGCTAGACTCAGACCCGCACCTCCGCCGAGACCTATGTCCTGGTCTCTTGACAAGGTGCTCCATTTTGCCACAAGTTTGGACAATGAAACCTGCCCTCTGAAAGATTTGACTCAAAAAGTGATTTTCTTATTTGCTCTCGCCTCGGGAGCTCGAGTCAGTAAAATTGTGGCATTATTAAGAGAAGAGGGCCAGATCCAGTTCGCAGAAACAGGCGAGCTCTCCCTCTTTCCTGACCCAACGTTTCTCGCCAAGAATGAGCTACCCACTAAAAGGTTGGGTCCCTGGAGAATCTGCCCTCTAAAGGAAGATATCTCTCTGTGCCCAGTGGAGAGCCTAAAGGTCTATCTTCGAAGAACTTCAGACTTCGGTGGAGGACAGCTCTTTAAAGGGGAAACATCGGGTTCTGATTTGTCACTCTAACGACTAAGGGCGAAGATCACCTACTTTATTCGCAGAGCGGATCCTGACAGTACACCCGCAGGTCACGATCCCAGGAAAGTCGCCTCTTCTCTGAATTTCTTCCACTCAATGGACTTCGAAAGTCTTCGCTCATTCACAGGCTGGAAGTCTTCAAGAGTGTTTTTTAAACACTTTGCGAAGCAGGTGCATGAATTGAAAAGATTTGTGGTGGCTGCAGGTAGTGTGTTAAAACCTGCTGCTTAGTGCTGCGATGAACAGTGAGTTATTTGGGACTCTAACTCTAAGGGTGTCTGTGTTGACCCTAGTGTGCAACATAGTGAAAATAGTGCCACCATGTGACACTACGGACTGTTCTTATACTAAGGTGAAGTCACATAGACTAAAACACGTGTGCCACATGTTCCTAACATGAAGTGTATATAAGACATTCTAGGAAGACTTTTTAATTCCTATGGAATTAACGTGTGTGATGGCAAGTTTTCCTTTTCGGATACCACACCTATTTCTATTAATGTCCTAAGCCTATGTAACTGATTTGCATTCCATTACAATTTACATTTATTACCTGTATATGCTAATTCTTATTTATGACCAAATACAAGAATTTGCTTAACTCGTGCGTCTTATTTTGCCCTAATATTGTAATAAAATACTGATTGAGAGTTTTAATTCCCTCTATGATATGTAAATTTGTCTTAACGATGAAAATACTATTGTTCTTTATTGATACAAACTCATTTAGACTTAAGGTAATTTGTTCCAACACGTTGTACTTACCTTCTTCTATCTGGCTCTGGGACCGGAAGGTACTTCTAATGCTGGGTGAGTTCCTTTATCAAGTAACTTCAAGACTTTCCTTACGTCCAATAGGACTCTCCCCTGCCGGGGGGGCAGGAAGCAGTAACATAGCACATGTTTATCTGAAGTGACATATACCGGTAATGTCACAAGGTGTCTGTGGTCATTAGACCAAAGGAATATTGTCTAGAAGTCGAAGGCACTACAAAAGGGAAAAATCCACGATACATTAATTCTCTGGTACACTTCCATCACGACGACATGGCCTGAGCCCAAAAAACGGATTTTGAGCGAAGCGAAAAATCTATTTTTGGGTGAGATAGCCATGTCGTCCTGATGGACCCGCCCTTTTTTCTCTATTTCAGGCCTTGACAGGCCCCCTCCCAATCTTATTGTATCATGGAGGCTTGCCTAGACGCCGGAAGGAATGGAGAAGGCGAGCGGTTATGACGTCAGCCAAGATTGTGGGCAACATGGCGTCGTTCGTGACGTCATCTAAGTACCGTAACAGTAACGGAGGAGAACTTTGTATCGGCTCCTCCCATAACTTGCCACCAATTTCCCCCTCGAAGCGTAAACGCTATGTGGGGTGCAGATAGCTATGTGGCGTGTCAAGCATACGTCCCCTGTTATTATGCGATATCCTAAAGGGAAACCTTATGGGTACTCGCGCCAGAAGTTAGAATTCTGTGAAACCTTCAGTTTAATTCTCTGGGAATATCTACTGTAGTCATATATACCCTTAGGAAGCTACTGAAGGAACCTTCCATCAGGACGACATGGCTATCTCACCCGAAAATAGATTTTTCGCTTCGCTCAAAATCCGTTTTATATATATAAGGGATTTTGACGAAGGAAAAATCTATTTCTGGGCGAGAGACCCGTGCCGCCCAGTGAAATGCTCCTTTAACATAATTTCTAAGGTAAAAACTGCTATGAATTTACCAGAGAAAATTTTTTATAGGAATGCTAGGTTGAACCCAGCTCGCTCACCTTAATAAGGTGTCGGTATAATACTGGGGCGCTGAATAAATCACAACCAGAGGCCTCGCACCATTTAGATATCTCCTGTCAATATCCCCGAACAGCGAGGTGCCGTTCAACATCCTACTACTACTAAGCAATCCCACGCCAGTGACGTCACTCCCCATAGCACCCCAGATTGGGGCCCAATCAGGGAGGGACGGGTGGGTTCACTGGGCGGCACGGGTCTCTCGCCCAGAAATAGATTTTTCCTTCGTCGAAATCCCTTTTCTGGGCTCCGACCCGTGCCGCCCAGTGAAATCGTACCAGAGAATGGGGACCCAATATGGCTAACTACCCGAAGAGAAATAACACAAAAATAACAGAGCTGATGAGTTTAATATAAAAAAAGAGGGATGTGGAAACCCGTAAAATTAGATCAACATGTATATGACAGAGATAAATAGACATGGTAAACAATCAATAATGAAACCCGTAGGTAAAATTCAACAGATATGAATAGTGGGAATCCAGCTTGGTAATCAAAAAGGCAAAATAAAATCAGCTCGGGGATTCAAGAACAAGAGAAATCAAAACAATTCGTGAAATTGAACAATTGAATAATAAAATAATACACCATAAGGGTGTACAGTGAACCCTCGTTTATCGCGGTAGATAGGTTCCAGTCGCGGCCGCGATAGGTGAAAATCCGCGAAGTAGTGACACCATATTTACCTATTTATTCAACATGTATTTTCAGGCTTTTAAAACCTTCCCTTGTACGTAGTACTGTTAACAAACTACCCCTTAATGTACAGAACACTTAATGCATGTACTACAGTACCCTAAACTAAAACAGGCACAAATATTAAAGGTGATTTTATATCATGCATTTCCTAAACATGCTAAAAAGCACGATAAAAAATGGCAACCAATGTTTTGTTTACATTTATCTCTGATCATAATGTAGAAACAAACTGGAGGTAGAGCTTTGCTTATTACCCAGACATATTTCCCATACTTTTCCCTTAGAACTACATCACATCTTCCTACTTTAGATATATAGATATATATATATATATATATATATATATATATATATATATATATACTGTATATATATATATATATGTATATATATATATATATATATATATATATATATATATATATATATATATATATGTATATATATATATATATGTATATATATATATATATATATATATATATATATATATATATATATATATGTGTGTGTGTGTATATATATATATATTTATATGTATACACATATACATACCTACATATATACATAAATACATGCATACATATATATATATATTACTGTATATATATGGGTTATGGAAAAAATCCGCGAAGTGGTGAATCCGCGATGGTCGAACTGCGAAGTAGCGAGGGTTCACTGTATAGTAACAAAACAGGTAGGAACAATAGGTAAGCCAGGCAGGAGGGAAAGAGGACAGAGCAAGATGTTGTGATTAGGACTCAGTACCTTCAGGAGGAACTATATTCCCTGCAGCTACTGTGGCAAATCTAAGAGCTTCTGAAGGTTTTAGGTAGTGGCGCTTGAAAACTTTAGGGGACTTCCAACCCGTATATTTTGAGAGCTCATCAAATTTCATATGGTGGAAAAAATTAATTGAGGTAGCCACAGTTCTAATATAATGGACATGTGGGAATGATGCAGGATTAGCTTGTTTAATAAAATAAAGAATTTGTTGTCTGATTCCCTTAAGGGTAATAGTTCCTCCGTGTTCTCTAATAAATAAGGGCCCTGTGGTTGTAGTGGAAGTTCTACCTAAGTAGGATTTCAGGGTGGTAACTGGACACAGGGATGGATCCCGAGGAAGTGGAACAACCTTCCAGGGAGACCACCTGTTTTGGGGTCTTCATTTTTAGCCAGGAAAACTTTGTTAGGAGAGAGAAGGACCTCAACCGAAGAGAGAAACTCTATATGACCAGGGTCTCTAGATAAGGCTGACAATTCTGAGATTCTAGAGCCTGCGGCGAGGCTCAAAAGAAAAAGTGACTTTCTTAATAATGCCATATAGTTACAGGATTCATTTGGGGTGTCAGAGGATAGCTTAAGAACATCGTTCAAAAACCAGGAAACTGCGCTAGGGCGAGTTGAAGGTTTTAGTCTGGCACAAGCTCTCGGAATGGATGAGAAATATGAATCCGTTAGATCAATGTCAAAACCAATATGGAAGATCTTTTCAAGGCTGACTTGATTGTAGTAATGGTATTGGCTGCCAGGCCAGATTCGAAGAGAGTTCTGAAGAATGTCACAGTTAGGTTCATCGTCATTCTCTCAACTTGGGAATCTTTCAAGAACTTAGCTAATTTCTTGACAGCTGAGTCATATTGACGGAGAGTAGATTCCCTTTTGTCAGATTCCAGGAAAATAGTACTCAAAGGATCGATGTTTGCACCTCGTTGGGCTGCAAACTTCATGAAGTCCATAAAGTTAGGGCATTCAGAATCCTTGAGGAAGCGAACACATTGCGAGTTTGCACTGTCTTTGTTAACACCGGATTGGGAATCCGTTGGGGGCGGAGACCTAGTTCTAGCAACAAGGGGAACCAATTGCTCTTGGGCCAGTTGGGGGCTACGAGAGCCACTTGACCTTTGAAGGATCTGAGTTTGTGCAGAACTTTCAGCAGGAGATTCACCAGAGGAAACAGATAAATCGTCTTCCAGGTATTCCAATCTAGAATCATAGAGTCCGTGGCATAAGCCTAAGGGTCCAGGCTGGGGGCTACGTAACAATCTATTTTGCGATTGGATTTCGTCACAAACAGATCCACCTGGATACCCGGGACTGGAGATAGTATCCACTGGAAAGATCGATTGTCTAGTGACCATTCCGACTAGCGGAGTCATCCGGGAAAGTGAGTCCTCTACCACATTCCGGACTCCTGCTGGATGGACTGCTGACAGGTGCCACTTGTGCATTGCCGCCATGGAGGAAAACTTCAACATGATGTGGTTTATTTGGGCTGATCTGGAGCCTTCTCTGTTGAGGCAGTGTACTATGACTGCACTGTCGAGAACCAGTCTGATATGGAGATTCCTGGCTGGATTGAGAGTTTTAAAGTGAGGAAGACTGCCATGGCCTCTAGGACGTTGACGTGCATTTGTTGGAAGACCGGTGACCATAACCCTTGGACTTTCTTGTGTTGTAAGGGAACCGACTTGGAAAGATTCTTAATCTTCATCCAAGGCTGCAGACTTTTTCTCAGGGTGGGGGAAAGGCGAGCACGTGTGTCTCGGCTTATTGCGGTTGCTCTGGAGTGCCACACTCTGTTTATGTCCTTGAGTTTGGACCTCAGGACGATGTCTGTCACGGAGGCGAACTGTAAGGAACCTAGGATTCACTCTCGTCTCCTTCGGAAGGTCAACTTTTCCCTGAGAAATTGTTTTGTGTTCCTCGCTATCACCTTCCTTTTGGCTTTGGGGAGGCACAACGTATGGGAGCACAGGTCCCCTTGTAGTCCCAGCCATTGAAACTTGGTCTCCTAGACCAGGCGGGATTTTTCAAGGTTGACTTGGAATCCCAGTTGCCGAAGGAAGGTGAGGACTTTGTTCGTTGCTACGCGGGAAATCTGGGCATTGTCTGACCAGATTAGCTAATCGTCTAGATAGGCTGCTACCTGTATCCCCTGAGTCCGAAGCTCTTGAATTACTGTCTCTGCTAGTTTGGTGAAGATTCTGGGTGTTACGTTGAGCCCCAATAGCATCATTTTGAATGCATAGGCTTGTTTGCCTAGCTTGAAGCCCAGAAAAGGACGAAAATGCCTTGCTATTGGAACGTGATAGTAGGCATCTGTAAGATCGATGGAGGTGGTGACAGCCCCACGGGGAAGTAAGGTCCGCACCTGCGAGACGGTAAGCATATGGAATTTGTCGCAACGAATGAAGGAATTTAAACGAGACAGGTCCAGGATTACTCTCCGTTTGTCTGAGCCTTTCTTTGGCATGCTGAACAAGCGTCCTTGAAATCTTAAGCGACGTATACTTTGGATTGCATTCTTTAGTAGCAGATCTTTTGTGAAGGAACGTAGTTCTTCCGTGGACTGAGACCGGTTGAACCACTGGCAGCGGTTGCCTGAATTGGGAAGATTGGAAGGGCCTCAATCTCTTCCTACCTCGAATGGGGGTACTAGTAGGCTCATATCTCCTCTTTGAAACCAGGCCCCACCTAACCTTGAGGATTTGGTTGGCTCTAGCTGCCTCGCTAAGGACCGAGTTAACTAAGTCCCCTGGGAAAAGATCCGGGCCCCAGACTGGAGCTTTGAGGAGCCTATTAGGTTCGTGCCTAATTGTGGCTTCAGATAGAACGTGTCGTCGAAAATGGGTCCTGGCATTTGCAAAATCATAGGCGTCAGCCATAAAGTTTTGCAAAAGTGACTTAGTGAGGACCTTAAGGAGGTCCCCCTCGTTGTAAGTGGCGACGGTCAATTCAGAAAGGGCAACTGAATTAAGGGATCTGCTGAATCTACACCTCGACTCATATTCAAATTTAATGAGAGACTCCGGGAGTTTGGGAAGCCGTTCGCTGAACTGCGTCGAGGCACAGTCCGGGCTCAACTTACCTACCGAGAAGGTAGGAAGGGAGGATAAGTCGGTCTCCCTGACGTGAGGTAAAGGCTTCTCTTCCTTGATGGCCTGAAAGACCGTCTCTATGATCTTGGTCGCACATGGGGTAGGGGTCTGGTCGTCGGCCACAAACATAGTATATGAACTTTTGTAGGCCGTAATCATTGTATTCAAGCAGTCCCACTCATTAAACACGCGGACCAAGATAGACTGTGCCTGTTCTTTAGGAAAATTAACAGTTTCCTTTGGGACCTTATCCAATCGAATCAGAGCCTCTTCCGTGAGGCGAGCGTAGCCCGGGAAGGGGAATTCAAGACCCGGCGGGTAGAATTCATAATCCGTAAGAGGCCGGGTACCGAAATCTCCGATTGACAACATACCCTCCGAGAAGGGGGCATGCAATGCCAACCTCCAAGGGTTATTCTTATTGAAAGGAGGAAGCTTGGAGGCGTCGGGGATGGGGTATTGCTGTTGTGGCGGTGGCAGCCCCGAGTGCATGAGTCCCTGAACTAGGCTCTCCATAGAAGCTATTCTCTCTTGTGATTGCTGCGTATGAGACGATAGTATCGACTCAAAACGAGCAAATATCTTCTGGGAAAAATCCACCGGGTTAGATGATTCCGCCGGGGGGGGGGAACAGGTGCCGGAACGGAGGCTACTCCGTGAGAGGTTGAAGGCACAGCAATATGGTCTTGAGAGAATCTGGTAGAGGAAGATTTAGCCTTCGAAGCTGATGATTTCGAAGACCTGTGGTCTTTGGAAGACTTGTGGGTCGTATATAAAGGCTTACGATGACCCTTCACCTTGGGGATAACAGGCCGGTCTCCCGGTTGTCCCCGGAAAACCTCGAAAAGAAGAGTGTTCTGAAGTAGAAGAGAAAGCCGGGCTAGGGATAGGAATCTTAGCCCAGGAACCACCTGACTCACCTACGTCCCTACCTGCGTCGGGATCGTCAAGAGCCATGGGTTCCACACCGAGGTTGAGGGTAGCGACGTCCTCAGTTAGGGTGCCGCCTGTCTCTTCTTGGTCCGGGGCCAGAAGAAGGGATTCAAACCTCTCGATGATAGGATCCGCCAACTCTTTGGGGACCGCAGCTGAAGTTTTAGCATGGGGGTAGAGACAGGAACACCATTCCTCAGAGAAAATATAAGGCTGTTTGGCCTTCACGTTGCGGGCGAACCCGTCAATCCAGATCTCGAGGGTAGCCCGAGCTGTATCTTTTTCAAGTTGGGAGCACTGAAAGAGAACAGACTATTAGCGAGGGATATTTGTGCCAAAGAAAAGTGAAGAAGTCCAAGGATTTCGTAGACACGAAGTGAAAGGCATGCGGGAAGTCCAGAGGACTAGTGGCCTTAAAATTAATAATCTTTGAAATTAATCGTAACTCCCTACAAGTCTGTATCAAGGAAAATGCACTCACCGAGTCAGATGTTAGGGTGGAGGTCATTGTGTAGCAGACTACACAATTGTCTGGATGCCAAACAGCTAAGTCATCCACCCGGACAGAACAGTGGGCGTGTGAACGACACACGTCATGGCCGCAGGGTTGATAGATGACAGCGGCACATGCCGTCATTGCACAGCGTACAGTCTGTAAAATAAAAGATACATGAGTATCTCAAAGGAAAGCAAATTAGGGGCCCAGAGGCCCCGGTGCTTAATATATATATATATATATATATATATATATATATATATATATATATATATATATATATATATATATATCACAATCATGATAAAAATGTTTTATATATATTCATCAGGAATCCTGAATGAAAGCAAATAGGGCTCTGGGGCCCCGGATGCTTAGATTATAGCAATATCATGATAAAAGATTTACATATCAATATCATGATAAAAATGTTTTATATATATACATCAGGAGTCCTGAATGAAAGCAAATAGGGGCTTGGGGGCCCCGGGTGCTTAAATGATTTCAATATCATGATAAAAGATTTATATATCAATATCATGATAAAAATGTTTTATATATATACATTAGGAATCCTGAAGGAAAGCAAATAGGGGCTCGGGGGCCCTGGGTGCTTAAATGATATCAATATCATGATAGAAGATTTATATATCAATATCATGATAAAAATGTTTTATATACGTACAGTCTGTAAGACAAAAGATACATGAGTATCTTAAAGGAAAGCAAATTAGGGGCCCGGAGGCCCCGGAGCTTAAATATCTACGTATATATACGTCAATATCATGATAAATTTTTTTTTTTTTTTTTTTTTAGCCATTAAGTATATTGAATGTAAGCAAATTCGGGACCCTGGGGGGTCCGGAGTGCTTAAATATATCAATATCAAAATAACAGATCTATTTTGATTGTAAAGAGAATCTAAATTAAGTCAGACCGTAACCGTGATCATATCAAAAGAGGGAAGGGAAGGTCGAGAACTAGGATCGTATATATAATATATATATGTGACTAATATAAAAAGTTAATCCAAGTAATAATGAGTAACGTTGGCTCCTGAGGCGCAACTAAACAACTCGACCGGATGGTAATGTATAAAAGCTACTTCCGGGGATCCCGTAATGAAAGTCTTTATATATATATCTATATGAAGTCCGTGAGGTGCGGGACACTATAGAGGGGGAAGGGATTTTTAATGGGTCCGTGAAGTGCGGGACCGAGAGGGAGTAGCACGTACAAAACTTAATAAATAATATAACAGGACAAGGTACCACGGACCGAGCAGAAAACTTCCCGCCGATCGTTGGCCAAACGAGCGACGGAAAGAAAACGACTACGACCGGGTAGAGTAGTACAAAAGAGTAAGTAATGTACGTTAATGTATAATTATAGCAAGCCTCACAGATCAACGGGAACCGCCCGTGCAAAGAAAGCAAATGCCCCCGGGGGGGGAACATAACGCAATAAAGTGACTCTAACTCGATCTGGAGAGAGAGAGGGAGGTAACCCTGGGGTGGGGTATCGGGCGGGAGGGAGGCTAGGAGTGGGGCGATAGCAGGTATACCAACCTGCCAGACCCACGATTGATATGATCACGCGGAAAGACTAATAACACTATAAAAAACATAACACATGGTAAAATAAGATAGGAAGGCATGCTGGATGAAAATAATAATAAAATTAACTATATATCAAACGTAAAACAAACGAGGGAGCGAACATGAGACAGGAGAAAACCCAAGCCTGACAGCGCTGCGGCAGGGTTACCAACTTAACACAGAGTCAGTGAAGTGCTAACTAAATGAAAAACTAACACCTGACTCATGAAAGACCCTTGAGCTAATGCAAGAAAACGAATGACGTTAAAATGATAAGCAAGTCCGTGGCGTGCGAACGTAAATAATCCAAGTAATAATATTAGTGGAATTGAAACGCCCGAAGGCGACCAGGCATGCCAACCTACCGATAATACACACGCGTATATGTAATAACTGTTATCGTAATAACAGGACATCAATATAAAAATATAATACGGTGTGTGAACCGTGGATACCAATAAAGTTCATAACGAGAAACAATCAGTATGGAGGACTCATTGAAAAGCGTTAAGAACGAAACGAGAGAGAGATAGGAGGGAGCCAAGCGCCATGAAAGACCCACGCGGGGTCGTGAAAAATAAAACTTATAATATAAGCAAAAAAGGGCAAGGCCCCCTCCAAAATCTCAAAACTCATAGATCTGGTACTTAACTTAGATGGAGTGACATTGGAGTCCGACATCTTGAGGTAAATCCAGAAAAAACCAGCGAAATTCACACACTAAGCAAAATAAGGATTAAATAGTGGTGCTATGAAAAAGGAGAGGAGTCACTGGCGTGGGATTGCTAGTAGTAGTAGGATGTTGAACGGCACCTCGCTGTTCGGGGATATTGACAGGAGATATCTAAATGGTGCGAGGCCTCTGGTTGTGATTTATTCAGCGCCCCAGTATTATACCGACACCTTATTAAGGTGAGCGAGCTGGGTTCAACCTAGCATTCCTATACAAATTTTTCTCTGGTAAATTCATAGCAGTTTTTACCTTAGAAATGATGTTAAAGGAGCATTTCACTGGGCAGCACGGGTCGGAGCCCAGAAATATATATATATATATATATATATATATATATATATATATATATATATATATATATATATATATATATATATATATATATATATATATATATAAAGTGGAACCTCTACACACGAACGTACAGTATCTACATCCGAATTTTCCAACATCCGAAGTAAAATTCGAGCAAATTTTTGACTCTACACCCGAATTTTATTTCGACACACGAAGTAAACATTACGCCATTGACCGTCGAGTGCTCAGTTCTCTATTCTTGTGTGTATCGTGTGGTTGTCCTCTGTTTGGTCTGTTATTAACAGTGCTTATTTTCTTCCTTTTCTCACATTTCCTTTTTGATTCTACCTATAATCATGGTGCCTAAGAAGCTAAGTTTCAGTACAGGAAGAAGGCAATTCTTTCATTAGAATTGAAGCAAGAAATTATAGAAAAACATGAGAGCAGTGTGCATGTGAGTGATACTGTATGGCTAAACAATATGGACGGAATAGGCCTATTATCTCGAGGATCATCAAGCTGAAGGCAGCCATTAAAGCAAATAACCATCGAAGGGGATCACCA
>NC_090725.1:81139687-81167187 GCF_036898095.1 Palaemon carinicauda
CACAACAACGCTTCCGGCCTTATTTACTAATCGATAATATTAGTTTATTTAGTCTTCATAGCTAGGAACTTTTATATCGTGTTTTGACGCTTTTTTACCGGTCATCGATTGACCCCATACCAGTTGGCTACTATAGCCCCCAGGCCAGAGCGCCTATATTAGTGTTCATGCATGATTTTATCAGTGATCCTAGGCTTACTTATGAAGATAGTGGCATTATTTTACAATACTATTGACTGTGATGCAAGTGTTTTCACCTTCAGGGACCATATAGGGGATAGGTTAGTTAGTGTGCCTTCCTAACCTAACCTACATGTAGGACCCCTATATGCTTCTTTCATCCCCCTGCCCTTGGGCATTCCCTCTGTGTAGCCTTGCTCCCCCTACCACGTAAGGGGATCAAGCTCTTATCAGAGTATGTTATCGCCTCTCTGTCCTCCCTAAGGGAATGAACCCCCCTTAGGGTTGCGCCTGAGAGTGAGGAACGGCTAGTCTTTCCTCTATTGCTAGGACTAAGTCTACGACTTTCCTGCGATAGCGATATGTCTTCTATCCTTCCTAGTTCAGGACGTACATCCCTGCTCTAGGTTAGGTTTTGGAAGGGTTTATTCTGTTCCTTGCTGATACTGTACCCATGCACCGTTTCAGTCAGGCTGCCTTACCTTAGGTTAGGGAGTGTCCTCCCTTCCTTAGTGGCCGCTCTGGTACAGAACCCCTTCCATGGAAGACCCTTCTCTTCTCCCCTCCCCACCTATCTCTTGTATAGCCTAGCCTATACTTAGGTTAGTCTATACCCATCTGTCCCCTGTCCTACAACTCCTCCTTAGGGTGGAGTGATAGGGCTACCTTGAGCTTCTGTGTACAGTCCGCTCTGGTACATATACCCTTCATAGTGTCCTATGGGGTTAGCCACTGGATGTGTTCTGTATGCAGGGGTCTCACCCCCCCCCCCCCCCTTTTTGGGTGTCCCCTAGCCCCTCCTTGGGCTACCCTAGCTCCCGGTCCTCTGCGGCCCCTGCTTCTGGGTGATAGAGTCAGCCTCTATCATGGGTACACCCACTCAGGGGGGATGTCTGGGTGTCCATGGCCGGACCCCCTACATCCCTCCCTCTGTCTCTTTCACTATCCGGGTGCCGGTCCCTTGCCGCCTCCACTGTCGGCGATACCCACCTCCTACCTTGGTGACTCACCCCATATCCCCATGGCCGCCAGTCCTCCGTGTGCCGGGGGACTGCCGCCTGCCGCCGGCTTCCAGCCGATGGCTCTCCCCCTTCCTCATAGCTTGGTCGTCCGCCCGCCGGCCGGCCCCCGGAGTGCCGGCATCCACTGCCGGCAACCCGGTTCTGCTATAACCATCCTTGTTCCTGTCACCAATCTGACAACCTCCGGCTGCCGGAGCCGCCGCTCCCTCTGCCAGCGTGCCGCCGCTGTGCCGGCGGCCGCCACCCTGGTATTACTCTTGACTTTTATATTGTCTGTCCTAATGCCAGAAACTCTGCTGGAGCGGCCTCCGGCGTGCCGGAGGTCTGCCGGAACCTTCCGGAGGCGTCAATACGACTTGCACCCCCTTCTACTAGCTATCATCTAATACTGATAGCCCTACACTGCAACCAGATGGCTTGTTTACGTAAATCGATCAGTACCTTAGTACTGTTCTACTGGTAATCATGCTGTCTTCTTGCATTTTACAGATTTCCAGCATGCTGCGCGTATCTTAGCGCGGCTGGTTGCCGGAAGCAGTTACCCTTTGGGATCCTTTAGCCCCCTAATTTGGGACTGAGTGGCCTCAGTCCCAACCTTATCCTTGACAATTCCCATGGAATTCCATTTGCCCTATGGACTTCTACTGGAATTCTATCCTGTGCCTTCGGCCACCTCGGATTATACAAGGATAAAGCTTACGGTAACCAGCCGGGCGGGATGCACGGAGTATGTTTCTATCCTATCTCAATCCTCTGTGCATCACACCCTTTATCAAGTTAAAATTAATGATTAATATTAACCTAGTTTAAGAGCCATTCTTATGACTCCCCCCATACTCATTTTCTCTTTCTTCCACAGGAGGAGCAGATGAAGTGTGACTTCGACTTCTGCGCTGTGAAACGCCCGCACTTCTACGGGCATACGGCTTGCAGGACTCACGCCCCTTGTGCTAACAAGAAAGGGGATTTGAAATTCTGGGACCCGCTGAACTGTACGGTCTGCCAGGCTCACCTAGTTGATGCCTACCATAACCCTCCCTCAGCGGAGGTCAGGGACACTTCTCGGGATAAGCTACGCAAGTGGGTGCGTGGCTTCCAGAAGAATGCCACCGGACCGTACCTGGCCACTGAAGAAATGAGGTCCCTTTTGTTCCCAAAGGCCTCCCCTGATTCTGTGGTGCCCAAAGATTTGATCCCCACTGTCCAAATTATGGTGGAACCAGACGTAGTCATGGCCCAGTCCATGCACGAGTGCCACCTGGATTCCGAGGACGACGAACACATGTCGGATGTCTCGGAGGGCACGGAGAAGACCCTTATGGCTCAAGGTGCGGAAGATGATGAGGACCAGGTGGAATACACCGAGTCGGAGGAAGAGGTCGCTCCTCCTTCCATCACCGCCCCTACTCCTACACCGACTGAAGTGTCTCTCCCGTCTACCTCCGCTACCCCGGAACCCATGCCATCCGCCCAAGAGATGTTCCGGATGATCAAAGCCATCATGGACGACAGGCTGAAAGAAAATCAGGAGTTCATCAGGTCCATGATAGGATCCAAAGAACCGAAGAAGATCTCGGTTAAGGATCTCCCCGCTTGCTCACACGCCAACCCATGGAGGTATGCTGAGCATATGGTTATCGCGACCGGCAGGATCTTCGTCAGCGACAAGATCGGCACGGTCCCCCTGGAAGACGTGGAGTTCTTCCCAAACTTCGAGGCCTACCCGGACTGTTACGTCCGGCTTCGTTCTGAACCTGCCTCTAAAGAAGAGACCGAACCAAAGGAGGAGATAGTGTTCGATCTCGCGAAGGCCCAGGCTATGCTAGCCAATATGTTTTAAAGTAGGGGTTTTACCTGCTCTAAGCTTCTGGCCCTGAGCAAGAAGCACCCTACCTACGTCGCACCCGACGATGCAGTCCTTCCATTCATGGAAAAGGCCTTCGCTGCGTGCCTCAAGGCTGTGGAAGAGGGAAAAGCCTGCCCTGCACTGGAGGAGTGCAGACCCTTCTCCATAGTGACTCCCCCCGACGCTCGACACTGGAAGGACATCCAGCATACTTTCGTGGTGGGAAAGCTAGATCCTGACGTCGCCGGACGTCAGTTTAATGAAGACCTCCCGAAACTCAACGATCACCTCCTTCGTCGGGAACAAGATACGAAGGAGAGGCTCGCAGCATCCATGTCCCACCAGGTCCAACTTGATATCATGGCCTGTGACACCAGAGTACCAGACCACTACATGGTACTCGCCAAATCCCACATGGCAACCTTGGTTAAGGATATGTACCACTTCATGAAGGCTCGGAGAGCCTGTCGTGAATTCGTGTACGCAGGTGCCACTGTGAAACACGAACCCCGGAGGCTGATTTCCTCCAACATCTGTGGTAAACACCTCTTTCCTTCTGACCTTGTGAAGGAGATCACCGACAAAGCCGCCACGGAGAATAGGAACCTTCTCCACAAGTGGGGCATGTCAAAAAAGAGGAAATCCTCTCAGGACGACGGACCTCAACCTAAGAGGAAAGCCTCAAAACAGAAACCCCAGCAGCGTCAACCAAGACGACAGTTTCCGGGACCCGCTACTCCCCAGGTGGCAGCTCAGCCACAGCAGACCTTTCAGCTGGTCACCCAACCGGTCTTGTCACAGTCACCGGTTTTCACCCCTGCTTTCGAGCAACAGACGACTACCTTTCGTCCCAAGGGTAGAGGCTCAAGCAGAGGTGCAGGCAGAGACGCGTCTCGCCGTCCCTCCAGAGGCAGAGGAGGAAAGGGAGCTAGCGGCCGAGGCAGTAAGCCCTCGGGACACCAGAAGCAATGAAGTGCTTCCGGTGGGAGGAAGACTCCGCCAATTCCAGGATCGTTGGACCTTCGATCCCTGGGCACACAGCATCGTCAAGAAGGGTCTAGGCTGGAGTTGGACTCAACCACCCCCAACCTTCCAGCAATTCTTCCAACAATCAACCCCCCTTCTGGAAGAATATGTCCTAGATCTCTTGAACAAGAAGGTGATAAGGAAGGTAAAGTCCACCAGGTTCCAAGGGAGACTGTTTTGTGTCCCCAAGAAAGACTCCGACAAACGCAGAGTCATTCTGGACTTATCCCCCCTCAACAAGTTCATAGCGAACGACAAGTTCAAGATGCTGACTCTTCAACAGATAAGGACCCTTCTGCCTCGAGGTTCTTACACGGTCTCCATAGACCTGGCGGATGCCTACTGGCACGTTCCAATGAACCATCACGCTTCCTCCTACGTAGGATTTCGACTCCAAAGGAAAAGCTACGCCTTCAGGGCCATGCCCTTTGGCCTCAATGTGGCCCCTCGGATCTTCACAAAGCTGGCGGACGCCATAGTACAACAGCTCCGCCTCCGAGACGTCCAGGTGATGGCCTACCTCGACGATTGGCTAGTCTGGGCTCCATCGCCCGAGGATTGTTTAAAATCCTGCAGCAAAGTCACCCAGTACCTAGAACACCTGGGATTCAAGATAAACGTGAAGAAATCTCGCCTCTCCAGTTCAGAAGTTCCAATGGTTAGGAATCCAATGGAACCTTCAGTCACACCGCCTTTCCATTCCCCAGAAGAAAAGGAAGGTTATAGCAGGGTCTGTCAAACGACTACTGAAATCCAAGCGGATCTCAAGACGCCAGCAGGAACGAGTTCTAGGCTCTCTACAGTTCGCCTCAGTAACAAACCCAGTGCTTCGTGCACAGCTAAAGGATGCCGCGGGAGTCTGGAGACGTTCTGCATCCATCGCTCGAAGAGACCTCAAGAGACGGCTCCCAAACAGACTTCGACTTCTCCTCAAGCCGTGGTCGGAAGCAAAGGCCCTGAAAAGGTCCATTCCTCTTCAACACCCACCTCCATCACTCAACATCCACACGGACGCTTCGCTGGAGGGTTGGGGAGGTCACTCCCACCAAAAACAGGCTCAAGGCACATGGTCTCCCCTGTTCAAGACGTTTCACATCAACATCTTGGAGGCCATGGCGGTCCTTCTAACTCTGAAGAAACTCTCCCCGCCTCCCTCGATCCATATTCGTCTAACCCTAGACAACTCGGTGGTAGTTCGATGTCTCAATCGCCAAGGCTCAAGATCGCCCCAGATAAATCAGGTGCTTCTTCCAATCTTCCGTCTGGCAGAGAAGAAGAAATGGCACCTGTCTGCAGTTCACCTACAAGGATTCCGCAACGTGACAGCGGATGCTCTATCTCGGACAAGCCCGATAGAGTCGGAATGGTCTCTAGACGCAAGATCCTTCTCCTTCATCTCTCACCAAGTCCCGGAACTTCAGATCGATCTCTTCGCAACGAGCGACAACAATCAACTTCCTCGTTATGTGGCCCCGTACGAGGACCCCAAGGCAGAAGCAGTGGACGCCATGTCACTGGATTGGAACAGATGGTCCAGGATCTACCTGTTCCCTCCCACCAACCTTCTGCTGAAAGTCCTCTCCAAGATGAGAACCTTCAAAGGGACAGCGGCCCTAGTGGCTCCCAAGTGGCCCCGGAGCAATTGGTACCCCCTGGTCCTGGAGCTGCAGCCCACGCTGATCCCTCTCCCGGGCCCAGTTCTCTCCCAGCGAGTACAGAAGTCAACTGTCTTCGCTTCATCATCGAAAGTCAGGGACCTTCATCTCATGATTTTCTCTCCCTAGCCGCGAAGAAAAGGTTTGGGATCTCGAAGAAAAGTCTAGACTTCCTCGAGGAATACAAGACCGAATCCACACGACGGCAATACGAATCATCCTGGAGAAAGTGGGTCTCATTCGTCAAGGCAAAAAATCCTACGGAAATCACCATTGATTTTTGCATGTCCTTCTTCATTCACCTTCATGGACAAGGCTTAGCAGCCAACACGATTTCTACCTGCAAATCGGCCTTGACTAGACCACTACTGTACGCCTTCCAGATTGATCTGTCCAGCGATATCTTCAATAAACTGCCAAAGGCATGCGCTCGTCTACGCCCAGCACCTCCGCCAAAACCTATCTCCTGGTCCCTGGACAAGGTGCTCCATTTTGCCTCCAACTTGGACAACGATTCGTGCCCTCTCAAGGATCTGACTCAAAAAGTTATATTTCTTTTTGCTCTTGCCTCAGGAGCCCGAGTCAGCGAAATAGTGGCATTATCAAGAGACGAGGGTCATATCCTGTTTACAGACTCATGGGACCTTACCCTCTTCCCTGACCCGACGTTTCTCGCGAAAAATGAATTACCCACCAAGAGATGGGGCCCTTGGAGAATCTACCCCCTGAAAGAAGATGCCTCTCTATGTCCGGTAGAGAGCCTCAAGGTCTATCTTCGGAGAACTTCAGACTTTGGTGGAGGCCAACTCTTCAAAGGAGAAACATCGGGTAGCGACCTGTCACTGAAACAACTAAGAGCGAAAATCACCTACTTCATTCGCAGAGCGGATCCTGACAGTACACCCGCAGGTCACGATCCTAGAAAAGTCGCATCATCTCTGAATTTTTTCCAGAGTATGGATTTCGAAAGCCTCAAGAGCTTCACAGGATGGAAATCTTCACGCGTTTTCTTCAAGCACTACGCGAATAAAGTGCATGAAGTCAAACATTTCGTGGTAGCCGTAGGTAGTGTTATGAAACCTGCAGTTAACTCTGCATAGAACAGTGAGTTACTTGGGACTTTAACTCTTCGGGTGCCTGTGTTGACCCTCGTGTGATACATAGTGATTTCATGGACACTTAGTGTTTTTCATAGACTGTTCTTTACAAGGTGAAATGTCATAGTCGTCACATGAGTGCCACATGCCTAGAGCATGATGTGTTTTTTCCTTACTAAAGACTTACGTTCCTATGGAACTTGTGCTTTCTAATAATTTGAAATTTCTTTCAGATTCAAGAGCGAAGTCTTCTCATTTCTATGTACATTATAATTTGTTTGTAAATTAACTTTACATCATTTATTGCATTTATTATTACTATAACCTGCAATTGTGAAATAAAATGTCTATTTTATTACTTGTGCGTCTCTCTCCGCTCCTATTCATACTATGAAATACATGGTTGTCATAGTTTCATTACCCCCTTTTCCTTGAAATAAGAAGAATAATATGTTCTATCCGTATTATATACTCACCTATGCTGTGTAATATTCCTAATTGAATACTTACTTGCGCCATATCTTCGAGACCAGACTGTTCTCTAGCCATGGAATATAGTGCCTAACCACCACTTATCTATTGTTGAGAATGTTCCTACACGAATATCGACCATTCTGTCTTGTCTCCGAGTTCTTCACGTACTCTCCGCAAGGTGAGTAGCTCTTCGATGACCACTTTGAACTTTGGTATGGACCGTTGGGACTTCTCTGCCAGGGGGGCAGGAAGCTGCATCCCCACGGAACCTCTATCGAGGTCACATTGCTTACCTTTATTCAAAGCCCTTGGCACTTACTCTATAAGGGGAAATCTACCACGATACATTGATTCTCTGGTACTCTTCCATCAGGACGTCATGGCTTGAGCCCAAAAAACGGATTTTGAGCAAAGCGAAAAATCTATTTTTGGGTGAGATAGCCATGACGTCCTGATGGACCCTCCCTGCTATTCTAGTCCAGCCTTTCAGGCCCCGCCCTGTCCTGCTGTATCATGGAGATTAGCAAGCAGCTGGCATCAGGATGAGGACGGACGTGACGTCATTTAGCAATGGCGCCCGTTTCTTTATGTTTCGAGTACCAAAAGTAGCCACGGACGAGTTTAGCTGTGGAACGGCTCCCCAGTTATTCTCCGCCCCTCCATATCAAAGTGTTAACTCTATATGGGGTGCAGATAGCTATGTGGCGTGTTAATACATGCGTCCCCTGTTCATATACGATGTCTTAAAGGGAAACCTTTAGGATACTCGCTCCAGAAGTAAGAATTCTGTGATAACCTGTGGTTTAATTCTCTGGGAATATCCTAGTAGTCAATATACCCAAGGAAGCTACCAAAAGGAACCTTCCATCAGGACGTCATGGCTATCTCACCCAAAAATAGATTTTTCGCTTCGCTCAAAATCCGTTATATGACTACAGTGATATTCCCAGAGAATTAAACTAAAGGTTTCACAGAATTGTAACTTCTGGCGCGAGTACCCTTAAGGTTTCCCTTTAGGATATCGTATAATAACGGGACGTATTCTTGACACGCCACATAGCCATCTGTATCCCACATAGCGTTTACGGTTCGAGGGGGAAGTTGGCGGCAAGATACGGGAGGAGCCGTTACAAAGTTCTCCTCCTCCGTTACTGTTATGGTACTCGGATGACGTCATAAACGACCCCATCTTGGCCGCCATCTTGGCTGACGTCATAACCGCCCGCGTCCTCCATTCCTTCTGTAGTAGTGTCTATGACCAGGTGTTTTTTCCCAGTTTTCGCTATTTACTGCCAGCATGTCGCAATCTTCAGCTTCTTCTGCCTCTGGAAAGTTGAGTACCATATTCTTATATTGTATAAATTAGCTCTGGCCGTAAAGTAACGCCTTTTTATCTTTAAATACCGTGTTTTGTGGCGGAGCTGTTGCCTAACCGGAGGCGTCCCTGATGCTGTTGTTCGCTTTGCATGCTTTATTTAGTTAGCCAAAACAACTGTCCCAGTTTCTTAAATAATTATCAGTATTAGTTATTTAGTCTTCATTGCTAGGAATTAGTTATATTATGCCGATAGTATTCTTTAATTTCGGCGAGTGTAGGTAGCCGAATTTATGACGCTAGAGATGCTAGCCCAGTCACTTAGGCATGCTAGCCTAGACGTTTTAGTTTACTTTCATGCATGATATAATAAGTGTTCCTGGTGTTATTTTATTAAATGAAGGTATTAGGCAATTATACATATAAGATTCAGTGATTGCCCATGGGTTTTCCTCCTTCTAGAAAGTATACAAGGGGTTTTGATGATCTTGGTAGTCGATTCCTTTGCCCCTAACCTAACGGCTTAGGGGCTTTTGTATACTTTCACACCTCCCTGGTTACCTTTACCTAAGGTAATCTCTCCTCCCTCTGGACACGGTAAGGCTACAGTACAGTACAGTATGTAACACTACAGTACAGTAGTCATTGAATCGTATTCAAGTGAGGTTAGGCTAGGATTTTCTTTCCCTGTCCCCAGAGCCATAGTTCATGAGTTTTGAGTTAGGGTCAGAACCTCAGAGTATCAGTCTTTTTTCCCCAGCCACCCCATTAGGTGAATGAACTCTCCTTTTGGTCTCCGCTGGACGGCAAAGGGTGGGGGGGGGGGGGGCTCTGCCCTCCCCCGTAGGCCACACCTGGTAGGGTTACGACCCTTCCTCCCTGTGGCCTAGCGACTTGTCCTACGCCTACCTTCTCCGGGCATATATTAAACAACAACAAATGCAACCCACTGCTGGACACAGGCCTCAGACATGTTATTAGTCATGTCTGGGTTTTGGCCATTTTGATTACCCCACTGGCCATTGCGAAATGGTGATGGGGGAGACACTAATCTAATCACTCAGAGCAAACCAACCTAGTATGGGTGGCTCTGGCTATTACAGCTTCATGATGATACACAAACCCTTTCACCACATTAAATTATCCCCACTCAGATATATATTCAGGCAGCTCTCACTCTTCGTGAGGGTTAGGTAACATAGATAGGCGCAAAAAGCGTGATTTTGTGTATATTTGGTGCCTTAGGGTGGGATAACTCTTAATCTAACCTTACAACTCACTGCCCACGGCCTATGCTCGGATAATTAACACACTAAGTACTGCCTAATATTGTTTTTACTTGGATTCTATCACAGTATAAGTAGTTTGCAATTAAATCAGTAAGTATAGTACATGTGCACGCGTTAAGTAGTTTGTGATTAAATCAGTAAGTATAGTACGTGTGCACACGTATACACTAAGTTCTGGACACGGTAAGGCTACAGTACAGTATGTAACACTACAGTACAGTAGTCATTGCCCTGAACGGAACTATGATTTTACCCATTAGTCATCTTACACTTACAGGGTAACGACAAAATACTGTTGTTCCTATCCAGTAATGCTGTATAACACTCGCTGATACTAAAGTATATATTACTGTAATATATATACAGTACTATTACTACAATAAAGCTTAACTGTTCTGTTAGCATTCGCTGTTTTCATTCCGACGATTTAACTTACTGCATACATTATGTAGCTTACATTTACAATAACAATACTATCATCATCCCCTCTTATGCCTATTGACGTAAAGGGCCTCAGGTTAGATTTCGCCATTAATTATGAAAGCTATTTAGGAAATTTATACTTGTAAAGATATTTATATGCATAATTTTCCTTTTTCTATGTCGATCGTATATGTCAGAGTTTCAGTGATTTAGGTAACCGAGATCTCGTCTTGCCTAGGTAATCTAACCTAGGTGATATAGTATACTTTCGACATTTCCCCGGTTACCCTCGTGTGTTGGTTTATCAATTCATCAGAGATTGATATCTCCTAGAATTATTATATAACCGATACTCGTTTCTAGTAGAGATTTAACCCATGAAGGACGACGGGCGGCGCCGCCAAAGGACGACAACGGTTTATTGATATTTATAGAAAAAAGAAAAAAAACTGTAATTATATTATTTTTCACTCTAATATATAAGTATTTGGTATCATTGAAACCGCAAGAAGATGAGCTTTTTTAATAGGGCATTTATTGTTCAATACATTGTTAATTACTTTGGATATAAAAAAGAAATGTCTTTAGAAATCACAGCTGCTAAAAAATCGAAGTCACTTTGAAGCTGGATTATTACAAAACTTATTATTCCTAATTGTTATAACAGTGCTAATTTTGTAAAGAATGTAATTTTGAAAAAGTCCTAAAAAAAACAGAATATTCTATCCAGTAATAGCGTGGTAAAAAAAATTATATATCAACATATCAAGTGACAATTTTTCACCATTTGGTAATGCGGATTTACAAAAATATTACAGCGTTCATAATTATCTCTTGGATGGACTATCAGTATTTTGCTGATAGATGATATAAGCATTTAGAACTAAATCCAGAATTAATTTTTATTGTTCCTGTGAGTGATCATGATGTCTTTTGTGTTAGTAGGGCTTCTGCTAGAGGATGAACCAACAGGTTCAATGTCAAGATCGTCGTCATAAACATCGCTATTAGTAATATAATCATCATTATCATGCTCACTATGGCTGTCCAAATCATTAGCACTTGTTTCTGAATCATAAAGATAATCAATATCTTTTATTAATATCTTTTATCACGTCAACCAATAACAAAATCTCGATCGATAAGCCAAACGGCAACTACCCCCATCACCAACACGCATGCTTAGCACACTCCTATAACCTCAAAGTATAAGATTTTTGGCAACTTTGCTTTGTAAACGATCACTGATTGGTTAAAGTAGCCTGTGACGTCAATAGAAGGCGGAGCTAAAGGCATACGTATGAGGGAGAAAGGATGTAAAAAATGCATCCACAATATAGACGCTCGCAAGTTGATGGCAATTAATGCATCCATTATATGGACGGGTCGTCCTTCAGTCTTGTGCTGACAGTCGGCCGGCAGGGTGAATAGTCATTCCCCTGCTGACTAGGCTGCCGACATAGGAGGCTAGCCCTCCCTAGGCCGCACCTGAAGTGGTTGTATGATGCCGCCACCTTCTCCCTGTGGTCTAGTAGACTAGTCCTGTGCTCGCAGACCCTAGGCTGAAGAGTAATTATTCTTCTGAGGCCTAGGATGGTGCCGGCACTGGAACTCTGTGTCTCCCTTGTTGAGAGGAGGCGGCACTGCTGCCGTCCCCTTAACTGTATTGGCAGAACCTAGGTTGGAGAATAGAATTCTCCTGCCACCTAGGATGGCGCCGATACTGGAACAGAGTTTCTTAAGGGTGTGTAGGACCGGCAACCTTGCTGGCTCCTTCCACACCTCATACAGGGCCCTTTTCCCTCCCCCTCTGTTCTTTTGTGATGGCCGAGCCATTGGCTTACTTTGAGCCGTCGTCCTGCAACCTCACCGTTGCCGGTGGTTTGCGGGGGCCAGCCAGACTCCTTCTCTGCAGCTGTTGTCCGGCTGCTTGCGGCTATGCCAGCTACTGGCAGCCATGACAACTGCCGGCGGCCATGTTGGCTGCTGGCGGCCATGTGTTATACAAACTGTCGGCGGCTATGACGGCTGCTGGCGGCTATGCAAGCTGCTGGTAGCCATGTCATCTGTCGACAGTCATGACGGCTGGCGGCTGCTGGCAGCCATGATGGCTGATGGTAGGAAGTCCCTTCTGTCACCAAGGTTCTTCAGTCCTCCCTTGGACTGCTGGCCACAAGTTCTGTTGGCGGGGTATTAGCCTGGCCGGCGGTAGGCCGGCCAGACCGGCACAGATAGGTGCTGACTCAGCCGGCAGTACGCCGACTGTACCAGTGCTGCCGGGTGCTAGCCTGCCGGCTACGTGCCGACTGGACCTTGCCGGCGATGGTACTTGTGGCTGGATGAAGCCTGAGTGTTACATTCTCCCCTTCCAATTGAACCTTCTTTCTGGAGAAAGGCAGTAAATTAGACATTTACATCCTTAAATAGTGTATACATCCACAGTAATAGGCAGCCTTCACTCCATGCTGTCTCTCTCTCTTTTAGCTAGCATGCTGGCTGCGCTGGCAGGGACTAGCTATGCCGGCTGAATTACAGTACAGTATATGTTTATACAGGTAGTCAGTACATTTGCAGTGTAGGATATACTGCAGATAGAAAAACTATTGTATATATTATAATAGTAGTTATTTTCCAATATATCTTGGGTATCCTTGCCCGGGTGTTTGCTGAGACCAATCCTATATTGAAAGAATAGAATTTCTTCAATATTCTGATTAGAAATCAGTTTTCATATTACCCTATAATATCAAATATTTTAAAGGGCTGGTGGTATTACACTTCGAACCCTAAAAGGCTAGAACCCTTGTCCTTGAGTTTCCCTGATCAAAAAACTCTATGATTTAATATTGTAAGGGAGGTCACAGTAAATGGGCTGGGTAGGATACACAAATATATGTCTTTTATATATCCTAGTCCAGTCGACGTCATGCCGGCTGGACCGTGCCGTCAGATGCTTGCCACATTGGCAGCACACTGGCTGAACTACATTATGTATAATTATACAGTAGTTAGTATTTTGCAATATAGTATATACTGCAAACAGAAAACTATAGTATGATTATACAGTAGTTAGTTTCTAACATATTTTGGGTACCCTTGTGCGGGCTTCTGCTAGGACCGTTCCTTTATTGAAAGAATAGAATTCCTTCAATACTCTGATTAGAAATCAGTCATCCTTACCCCACAGTGTTAAGAATAAAAAGGGGCAGTGACTTGTACACTTCTCTACCCCTAGGGGTTAGAACCCTTTCGTTAGAGTTCCTTGATAGAGGAATCTCCTTATAGTTAATACTGAGGGGAGGTAACAGCAATTGCTTGCAGGGGATACACAAGTATGTGTCTCCCACTATCCCTTTCTAGCTTACTATCCTAAGCTATTTTAGTTAAAAGATGACTTTTACATATTGCTTATCAGTGAGATAATCAATTGTATACTCATTCTGCTTTCCTTTCTTTACAGGAGGAATCCCCAGATGACATGTGTTGCAGTCTTCTACAATATCAAGAGTAAGTGTTTTTATAGTCATAATACCTGCAGGTTCCATGCCTCCTGCAATATTAATTCTGAATCCCTGTATTATTGGAACCCTCAAGTTTGCAATGTATGTCGGACCTTAATGTCAGAGGGTTTCGAGAATCCCAAGTCGATAGAGTCTAGGGATGCAGCTCGTAACAAACTACGCAACTGGGTGATAGGCTTCCAGAAAATCTCTCGGGGACCATACCTACCTAATGATAGGATGTGAAACCTACTATTCCCGAAAGCAAGTAAGGAAATAGTGGTGCCCCAGGCACGATTCACACCTCCCTGCGGCCAGATACCCTTTGGGACGGAGGGCAGAAAGCCCCCACGGGAAGAGGTGGATAATGTCGTGTCGGAATTGCTTCCGTCTGTGCTGGCTCTAGAGCCATTAACATCGACATCTTCACCCTTTATCCCTCTATTAGACGAAATTGACCAATTATGGGCCCATATGAAAGGTCTATTAGAAAACTTTTGCAAACAAGACGAAAAGGAAGAGGCGAAATGCAAGATAGAGCTCTGTGAAGCTCCACTTGTCGGTCCCCAAGGGTCATACAAACGACCCAGAGACCAAGACCTACCGACATGCTCCAAAACCAATCCCTGGAAGTTTGCTGAGCTTATGCCAATTTTAAACGGCAAACTCTACATCTCGGAGAAGATGGGTGCTGTTCCTTTGGATAAGATCCAGTTTTGGCTAAGCTTTGAAGCTTTCCCTAATTGCTTCATTCGACTGAGACATGAACCAAAGTCAAGAAAAGAAACGGAACTGAAGGAGGTCATGATTCTCGACCATGATAAGGCACAGGCTATCTTGTCAAGTAGCCTGAGAAAGGCGGGTTACTCGATGTCGGAAGTATTCACACTAAGGACCCTGTTTCAAAAAGGGGTGTTCGCAGTCTTGTCAGACCTGAAAGATGTCTATTGGCAACTTCCAGTCAGTCATCCCCTCCCCTCCTACCTAGGATTCAAGTTACAGAGGATAACGTATGTCCTAGGAAAGATACTTGTCGGACTGAACACAGTCCTAAGTATCTTCACGGGATTAGCAGACACAATCACGCAAAAACTAAGCCTAGAAATGGTTCAGGCAACAATGTACCTGGACGAAAGGCTGGGGTGGGCAACACCCGAAGTGACTGGTCTATGAGCATCCAAGGAAGTGATCCGGTTCGTGGAACATCGGGGATGCAAGATAAGCTTAAAAAAGTCTCGATTCTCTCCAGCTCAAAGGCTTCAATGGTTGAAAAAACCATTGAAACCTGTGGTCACACCAACTCTCCTTTCCCTTGGGGATGTAAAAGGAGATCGCAGGGTCGGTCAATAGACTTTGGTAATCAGGCAGGATTCCAAGACACTAACTGGGAGGAGTTCTGAACTCTCCAGTTTGCAATAGTGACAGACCCAATGCTAAAAGCACAGCTGAAAGATGCGTTAAGAGTCTGGAGAAGATACGCATCAAACGCTCGAAGAGATCTAAAAAGACCGATATTGGTCCTTCCTTAATCGCTTCCCTAACAAGGGTCAAAGGCCAAAAGTCCCAAGACCATGTTGGTCCTGTCATGGGTGGGGAAACTCTTCACACTGATCAGACCTTCTAAGGCTGATCTGGGACACCGAAGTGATAATGAGACGTCAGAATCGACAATGCTAGAGAACGTCTCATACAGTCTAGGTGACGTTATCATGCCTTACCTAAAGGGATGGCACCTGTCAGCAGTTCATGTACAACCGATCCGCAATGTGACAGCGGATGCTCTACTTGGGCTCAAGCTGATAGAGTTAGAATGGTCCACAGACGCAGACCTTCTCTCTCCCAGATGGGAACAAGTCCCCGAGCTGCAGATCGACCTCTTCATCACGATCGTCTTCAAGAAACTACCTCGATATGTAGCCCCATACGAGGATCCTCTAGTGGAGATACAGACATCATGTCTCTAGTATAGAAGGAATGGACTCAGGAATTCCTGTTCATCCCATCCAATCTCCTGCTGAAGGTCCTCAACATGATGAGATCCTTCCAGGGAGGAGTGGCTCTGTTGGCTCCCAAGTAGCCCGAGAGCAATCTGTTCCCTTTAGTGAAGGAACTGAAGCTGAGGCTGGCCCTAGTTCTGAACCCAGGACTATCTCAAAAGGTTCAGAAGTTAATTGCCTTCGATTTATCACAGAGAACCCGAACCCTTCATTTCATGATTTTCTTGCCCTAGCGGTTAGGAAAAGATTTGGGATCTAAGAAGACAATATAGAGTTCTTAGAAGAATACAAGTCTAAGTCAACTAGAAGACAATATGAGTCTTCTTGGAAAAAGTGGGTTGCTTTTGTAAAAGCAAAAAGACCGAAAGAAATTTCAATGAACTTCTGTCTGTCCTTCTTTGTCCACCTTCATAATCAAGGTCTGGCGGCCAACATGATAACTACGTGCAAGTCAGCCTTGACTAGACCTCTTCTATATGCCTTTCAAGTGGATCTGGCGAATGAAATCTTTAATAAGATTCCGAAGGCATGTGCAAGGCTTAGGCCTGCAGCACCACCAAAGCCCATCTCATGGTCTTTGGACAAGGTCCTACATTATGCCTCATCTCTGAACAATGAAGATTGTTCCCTCAAGGATCTAACCCAAAAGGCTATTTTTCTGTTCACTATAGCCTCCAGGAATAGAGTTAGTGAAATCGTGGCCCTATCTAGAGATGAGGGCCACATTCAGTTCACAGAAGCGGGAGAACTGAGTCTCTTTCCTGATCCAACCTTTCTCGCTAAGAACGAGCTACCCACTAAGAGGTGGGGTCCCTGGAGAATCTGCCCTCTGAAGGAAGATGTCTTTCTATTTCCTGTAGAGTGTCTAAAGGTCTATCTTCGTAGAACTTCAGACTTCAGGGGAGGACAGCTCTTTAAAGGAGAAACCTGTGGATCAAATTTATCCCTAAAACAACTGAGGGCGAAGCTCGCCTACTTTATTCGCAGAGCAGATCCTGACAGTACTCCTGCAGGTCATGATCCGAGAAAAATTGCTTCATCACTGAACTTTTTTCAGTATATGGACTTTGAGCATTTTCGCTCATATACTGGATGAAAATCATCCAGGGTGTTCAACAAACACTATGCCAAGCAGGTAAGTCAGATGTTTAGAAAAGAACAGTCCTAGTGTCGCCAGGGTGACACTTAATAAACGGGGCATTGCACTGGAAGGTGTCAACACCTTTTCACCCGAATTGAAAAAGTCCCAATCAATTCACTGTTCATCGCAGCACTAGACGACAGGTTTCACCACACTACCTGCTGCCACCACAAAATGTTTCAACGCATGCACTTGCTTCGCATAATGTTTATAGAAAACCCTGGAGGATTTCCAACCAGTGTACGAGCAGAGATGCTCAAAGTCCATATACTGAAGGAAGTTCAGTGAGGAAGCAATTTTTCTCGGATCGTGACCTGCGGGTGTACTATCAGGATCCGCTCTGCGAATGAAGTAGGTGAGCTTTGCCCTCAGTTGTTTTAGGGATAAGTTTGATCCTGAGGTTTCGTCTTTGAAGAGCTGTCCTCCCTTGAAGTCTGAAGTTCTTCAAAGATAGACCTTTAGACACTCTACTGGACATAGAGAGACATCTTCCTTCAGAGGGCAGATTCTCCAAGGACCCCACCTTTTGATGGGTAGCTCGTTTTTGGCGAGAAAAGTAGGATCAGGAAAGAGATTCAGTTCTCCCACTTCTGTGAACAGAATATGGCCCTCGTCTCTTGATAGGGATACTATTTCACTAACTCTAGCCCCTGAGGTATAGCGAACAGGAATATCACTTTTTGTGTTAGATCCTTGAGAGAACAATCTTCATTGTTCAAGGTTGAAGCATAGTGTAAGACTTTGTCCAGAGACCATGAAATGGGCTTCGGAGGGGATGCTGGTTTATGTCTAGCGCATGCTTTCGGAATCTTGTTGAAAATTTCGTTCGCTAGGTCCACCTGGAAGGCGTATAGAAGAGGTCTAGTCAAAGCTGACTTACACGTAGTTATCATGGTGGCAGGCAAGCCTTGCTCGTGAAGGTGGATGAAGAAGGACAAGTAGAAGTCTATTGAGATTTCTTTCGGCCTGTTTGCTTTAACAAAAGCAACCCACCTTTTCCAAGATGATTCGTATTGTCTTCTGGTTGACTTTGACTTGTATTATTCTAGGAAGTCTATACTGCCTTTCGAGATCCCAAATCTTTTCTTGACTGCTAAGGCAAGAAATTCATGAGATGAAGGTTTTGGGTTCTCTGTGATGAAGCAAAGACAGTCTACTTCTGAACCAATTGGGATAGAGCTGGGTTCAGTAGAAGGACCAGCCTCAGTTTCAGTTCCATCACCAGAGGGAACCAATTGCTCTTGGGCCACTTGGAGGCCACTACTGCTGCAGTTCCCTTGAAGGATCTCAGCTTGTTGAGGACTTTCAGCAGGAGATTCGTTGGAAGGAACAGGTAGATCCAGGTCCATCAGTTCCAATCGAGGAACATGGTGTCCGTCGCTTCTGCCATCTCTTCTTTTTCGCTAAACGAAAGATGGCTAACATCACATGGTTGATGTGGGGCGATCTCGAGCCTTGTCGGTTCAGACATCTCACTATCACTTTGTTGTCCAAGACCAGCCTGATGTGGGCTGATCTGTGAGGGGATAGTTTTTTCAGCGTCAAGAGGACTGCCGTGGCCTCCAGAATATTCATGTGAAAGGTCTTGAACAGGGATGACCATGTTCCTTGGGCTTTCCTTTGATGGGAGTGACCTCCCCATCCTTCCGTCGAGGCATCCGTGTGGATAGTCACCGTTGGGGGAGGTGGTTGTAAGGGAACGGTCCTTGTTAGGCTCTTGACCTTCGACCACGGCTTGAGAAGTGATCGTAGTAAGGTCGATACTGGTCTCTGTAGATCTCTTCGAGCGTTTGATGCGTATCTTCTCCAGACTCCTGACGCATCTTTTAGCTGTGCTCTTAGCACTGGGTCTGTTACTGCTGCAAACTGGAGAGAGCCCAGTACTCTTTCCTGTTGGCGTCTTGAGATCCTGTTGGATTTCAGTAGTCTCTTGACAGAACCTGCGATCTCTCTCGTCTTCTTTGGTGGAATGGAGAGGCGGTGTGACTTCAAGTCCCAATGGATTCCCAGCCATTGAAACTCTTGAGCTGGAGAGAGGGGAGACTTTTTGTAGTTGATCTTGAATCTTAGATGTTCCAGGAACTGGATCACTTTCTTGGATGCTGCCCACACCAGCCAGTCGTCCAGGTATGCTGCTACCTGAACGCCTTCTAGGCGTAGTTGTTGCACGACTGCATCCGCAAGTTTCGTGAAGATCCTTGGGGCTATGTTTAGTCCGAAGGGCATGGCCCTGAAGACATACTTTGTCTTCTGTAACTTGAATCCTAGGTAGGAGGAGAGGGGGCGGCTGACTGGGAGGTGCCAGTAAGCATCTGCCAGGTCTATTGAGACTGTGTACGCCCCTTTCAGTAACAGGGTCCTGATGTGTTGAAGGGTTAACATCCTGAACTTGTTGTTCTCGATGAATTTGTTGAGTGGCGACAAGTCCAGAATGACTGTGAGTTTGTCTGAGTCCTTCTTGGGAACACAGAACAGCCTTCCCTGGAATTTGATGGGCTTTGCTTTCCTTATAACCTTTTTGTTCAAGAGTTCTAAGGTATATTCTTCCAGTAAGGGAGTGGAGTGTTGGAAGAATTGAGGAAATGAAGGTGGAGATCTGTTCCATTTCCATCCTAGTCCATTTTTGATTAGGCTGTAGGCCCAGGGATCGAAGGTCCAATGATCCTGAAAGTGTTGGAGTCTCCCTCCTACCTGTAGCATCTCATTGCTTAGGTGGTCCGGAGGGCTTGCCACCCTGACCGTGTCCTCCCCTGTCTCGTGAGGGGTGTTTTGAGGAGCCCCGTCTAGATCCTCTTCCTTTTGGATGAAAGGTAGTAGCGTGCCTCTCAAACCCTGGGTTGAAGGCTGGTGACTGGGCAACCAGCTGTTGAGGCACCACTTACGGTGGTCTGTGGCTGAGTGACCACTTGGGGCATTGCGGTCATGGTGACCGTGGGATGTTGGTGAGTAGGCCGAGAAGGTAGTCTTGGCTTCTTTGTCTTCCTCTTGGGTTGGGGACCAGCATCCAGGGAAGACTTCCTCTTTGAGGAGATGCCCCACTTTTGTAGAAGGTTCCTATTCGTGGCGGCTTTCTCAACTACCTCTTGGACCACTTCTTTTGGGAAGAGGTTCTTACCCCAGATACTGGCAGAAATCAGTTTCCTGGGTTCGTGTTTCACCATTGCAGCAGCAAACACGAACTCCCTACAGGCTCTCCTGGCCTTCATGAAGGCGTACAGGTTCTTTACGAGGGTGGCCATGTGCATCTTGGCCAGGACCGTGAGCATATCTGGGGTGCTGTTGTGGCTTGCTTACATCTCTATGCAGTTCTGGAGGGAAAGAGAAGTGGCTAGCCTCTTTTTTGTCTCTTGCTCCCTTCGCAAGAGAAAGTCCGATAGCTTCGGTGGGTTCTCGCTGAACTGCTGTCCCGCGATATCTGCTTCAAGCTTTCCTACTGAGAAGGTTAGGTGGACCTCCTTCCATTCGTTCTCATCCGTGGGCAAGGCCAGAGACAGAGGCCTACACTCCTCTAGTGTAGGGCATGGTTTGCCTGCCTCAGCCCCCTTGAGAACACTCTGAAAAGCCTTCAATGTGAAGGGGAAGGCTCTCAAAGAAGGAGCAAGAAAAGTAGGGTGTTTCTTTCTCAGTGCAGAAACTCACTAGTTAGTATAACCTGTCTTCTTCAGGCTACTTGTCAAGAGAGCTTGTGCCTTGTCGTGGTCGAATACCATGACTTCCTTTGGTTCCGTCTCCTCTTTTGACACTGGTTCACGCTTCAGCCGGATGAAGCACTCCGGGTAAGCGTTGAAGTTCAGCCAGAACTCAATGTCGTCCAGGTGGACGGCTCCCAACTTCTCCGAAATGTAGAGTTTGCTGTTGGTGATAGACATAAACTCCGCATACCTCCAGGGATTGATCTCGGAGCAGGGTGGCAGGTCTTGTACTCTGGTTCGCTTATAAGACCCTCGGGAGGTGACGATCCGAGTCGCTTCGCGAAACTCTCTCGTCATCTTTTCTTGCCTTTCTACGTTCTCCTTCTGTAGACCCTCTGAATGAGAGAATGCCTTGATGAAGTCATTGAGCTTCAGCACGGCATTTCATTCCCGTGCTGAATCTTGGTGACGGGCAAGAGGGCTCTCGAACTTGGGGAAATTGCTCCCCCAGTTCGAATCTAAATTTCTCTCTTTCATCTTTTTCTTCCTCTTTATATGGCTTCAACCTTCTCCTAATATTATAAACTTTCCTTCATGTTGCTGTCCCAACCCTATGAGTAAAATTTCCCATATGTATGTGTATATATTTACATATATATGTGTGTTTATTATTTTTTTTCTCTCTCTTTTTTTATGGCATGGATGTTTCTACAACTGTTATTGCCACTTGGGCGGATGTTTATACATCCGGTATTGCTGCCTGCTTTGATGAATGGGAAAGGTGTCACGGTTGGGAGGTGTTTGTGCTCAAAGCTATATGTGAGAGTATTGGATGATCTCAGCCATCCCGAAGATGGTTTGGACCTTTTTGGCGGAACTATTCTCAAGTGTTGGGTCTTCGGAATCCAGGGGGATCCAACGCTTGGGGTAGGACTCTCGGCTTTTGGCCGGAAGCCCGTCATTACAGATATGGGGAGGATGATTCCATAGTTTCTTGGTCTCAGTCCTAACAGGCGGGTTCAGCTTACACCTGTGCCTCTATATCTGTTTTGATGCTATCCTTCGGGTAGGGTATGAAGTGGACCATCTGGGAAGTATACTCTCACTGTGCCGGTAGTGGAGAGTGTAAATTTCCTTCCCAACATGTGATGCCTTAATGTTCTCAAGCAGGTAAATCAAACTTCAAAAAATCACTCTTCTCTCTTCTTTTTTATGATGGATTCTTGTGAAAATGACCCCACCTCCCCTGGATATGCTGACTCGCCCCCGGCACTGTTGACGACCTCTGGCAATTCATTTAAAGAAAACTCCGTTGACGACGTAGGAACTAAAAAGGACTATTCTTTAAACACTCGGAAAAAGGGTAATTTGGGCAACACAGGAAAATTGAATGTCCTGCACATTACCCAAATCCCATTAGAAACTAATTATGATATGCTACATAAAATATTTGAGTGTTATGGATTAATAAAAGAAATTAGAATGAAACTTCAAGATGATAATTGGGAATCTTGGTTATCATTTAATTGTCATGAGGAAGCATTTAATGCAAGCCGTAATATTGTTGATATTAAAGTAGGTAATATGAGTGTTAAGGGTGCTCTGTGTGATGGGGCACCTAAAGATCTGGATGTCTACAGACCAGCAGACTGGGCTGATAAAGATATAGAGGCAGATATGCCATCCCAAAGAAAGCCAAAACCACCAATGTGGCTTCTTGCTCAATCTGTAGGAGGTACGGAAAATTATTTCAAGGTCTGCAAATTTCTTCAGAGGAAGGTAGGTACGATCGCACCTGGAGATATATCTCGATTCGGTAAGAAAAGTTACCTGATAAAGGCCAAGTCATATACACAGTCTGTTATACTGTCCAATTTGAAGACAGTAAATGATGATATAAAATTGGACATCAAACCCCATCTAAACTTTAGCTATGGAAGGGGAGTGGTTTTTAATAGGGATCTGTATGAATTTACTGAAGAAGAGATATTGACTGTGTCCTCTATCAGTGTGGAAAGTACATAAAGTACCTGGAACATCAATGATTGTTCTTACTTTCCAGGATGCCGATGTACCTTCCCACATAGACATAGAAAATGAAAGGATCAGAGTTCAACCTTTCAAGCAAAAGCCACTGCAATGTTATAATTGCTTTAAATTTGGACATCCTTCCAAAGTTTGCAATAGTGAAAGAATTTGTAATACTTGCTCCAATATTTACCATGGGGAATGTACAGTTGAGGCAAGGTGCTCAAACTGCAACTCTAATCATAAATCTAATGATAGGAGCTGCCAGTTTTATAAGTTAGAAGAGGCTGCCCTCAATAAATCAATTATTGAACATGTAAGCGTGGGGCATGCCAAGAGATTATTAAATAAATCTAACACTTATGCAAAGACATTAAAAACAGGAGAAAAAGTTCCTCGGGAATCATCTCGCCCACCTACTACTGTAGGTAGTTCTCGAAAAAGGAATTCACCATCTATTGATAAAGTGCTGCATAAGACAAGAATATCTCCTAAAGATTTATCATTGAGTATCAACCAAAAGACATTGCCCACCACTATCAAACCTTTGTCCCCCATTACAAAGGATAGTACTAACCTCTCCCAGGCCATATCCTTGCCTGATTTAATGGAGATTCCACCTGACACCAAGTTATCAGGTGTACCTGTAGTGGGGAAGGTACAAAAACCTGGTAACTCACAACCTACTAATCGTAAAAGAGAGAGACCTCCATCTCTCTCACCCCCTTCCATAAGAAATACTAGAATTATGACATCAAATAAATATGATGTTTTGTCTGTTGATGTTGCCGATCAACCAGAAGATAATTTAAATAAATCAGAAATTCAAGTTGAGGTCCACCATCCCCCTCAACAAATAGATAAAAAAGATACAAAGAAAAACACCAACGTAAAACCCAACATAACAAGACCACCTCTGAAGAAACCTACAGGTAATAATGTTAGATTAAAGACTGCTAATGGGAAGACCTCATCCAAGATGTCTTCCAGAAATAATCCATAGTTTTTTCCTCCATTTTGCAATGGAACTGTCAGGGTTTGAGGGCGAAATATGAAGAACTTAAGCTCCTAATTCATGAACATTCCCCCATAATTGTATGTCTACAGGAAAGTATGCTTGATTCTAACACTCCTAGTCCTCGAGAGTATGTTAGCTATAGAACACCATATAATCAACAAGCAGGGAGCCATGGCGGAAGTCTCATGTACATTCGTCGAGATGTTCCCCAAATACCCATGTCTATACGTACAACCCTGCAGGCAGTTGTTGTACAAATTGATATAGGGAGAAAATATACAATATGCTCTCTGTACTTACCTCCAAATGATAATATTTTATATGATGATTTAGTAGAGGTCATTCAACAACTCCCTCAACCTTTTCTCTTACTGGGAGATATGAATGGTAGACATCCTTTATGGGGTGATATTTTAGCAAACACAAGGGGCAATATTATCTCATCAATTGTGGAGAATGAGGATGTGGGACTCCTTAATACAGGAGAGCCCACACACTTCCATGTTCAGACAGGTACTTTGTCATGCATTGACCTTTCAATTGTAAGCTCTATCTGCCTTCTTGATTTTGATTGGAGGACATTAGATGATTGGCATACTAGTGATCATGCACCAATCATTATAAACACCAACAAGGGTCCGCCTTTGCAAAGATCGCCACGTTGGAATCTAGACAAGGCAGACTGGGTTAAATTTTCCGAGCTAAGTGAAATCGAAGGGAGAGCAGAACAGTTTGAAAGTGTTGATGATGCCATAGACCTACTGAATGGAACTCTTCATACAGCAGGAGTCAATTCAATTCCCAAAACAACAGGGTTATTCAAACGACGACCAGTCCCGTGGTGGTCTTCAGAACTAACTGCACTCCACAGAGCCACAAGAAGATCTCTAACACGATTGCGTAGATGCAGAACTGATGAGAATTTAACTATGTACAAGAAATGTAGAGCACAGTTCCGTCGTGCCATGAAAGAAGCAAGACGCCAGTCATGGATGTCTTTTGTTTCCTCCATTAACAGTAGAACACCACCATCTTCTGTGTGGAGGAAAGTAAAAAAGATAGCTGGCAAATTCACCCCCAACCCACCACCAGTGTTGAAGGTGAATGGCCAGTATGTAACTGAAGCAAATGAAGTTAGCAATGCCCTGGCTAATCATTTTTCAAATGTATCCAGCAAGTGTGAAGGAGCCCCTGGTCACCTGTATAGGAGCACTGAAGAAAAGAAAATTTTAAATTTTGCAACAAGAAGGGAAGAGTCGTATAATTCTCCTTTCACTGAAAGAGAATTTGATTCCGCACTTGCTCATTGCAACGATACAGCCCCTGGACCCGATGGAATTCCATATGCAATGATTAAACATGTACATTTTAATGCAAAGCTATTTATTTTAAGCATTATTTTAGCCTTTTTAAAACCCGGTAAAGACAAGTTTTTAGCAGCAAACTATCGTCCTATTGCATTGACATCTTGTTTATGTAAAATCATGGAGAAGATGGTCAATGCAAGGCTGATATGGTACCTTGAAAAGAAAGGTATTTTATCACCGATTCAATGTGGATTCCGAAAAATGCACTCAACGACTGATGTGTTGATACGACTTGAGTCTTCTATTTGTGAAGCCTTTGCTTCCAAACAGCACCATGTTACAGTATTTTTTGACCTTGAAAAGGCATATGATACCACATGGAGATATGGTATTCTTAAAACCATTCATGAATTGGGATTGAGAGGAGAGCTGCCACTATTTATTCAGGCATTTCTTTCACGTAGAGTTTTTCAAGTGAGAGTGGGGGAAACTCTATCAGAGAGTAAGTGCCAGGAAGAAGGAGTTCCTCAGGGTAGTGTGCTGAGTGTAACCCTTTTTGCACTAGCAATTAATGGGATATCCTCAGCCATTCCCCAGGATGTTCTCTCAACATTATTTGTGGATGATCTCTCAATATCATTTGCTGGCACTAGAATGGCAATGGTTGAGAGAAAAATCCAGCTCTCTATTGATAAAATTATCCAGTGGGCTGACATGAATGGATTTAAGTTCTCGACAAGTAAAACTACCATTGTCCATTTTTGTCGTATCCGAGGAGTACATCCAGACCCGGATATATACATTAAAGGTCAACGGATACCATGTGTATCGGAAACCAAATTTTTAGGTTTGATATTTGACTGTAAACTTACATGGGTTTCTCACCTAAAAGCGCTAAAAGCTAAATGTGTTGAAGCTCTGAATATCTTAAAAGTATTGTCCCATACATCATGGGGGGCAGACCGCAATACTATTTTAAAATTATACAAGGCCTTGATTTTTTCCAAAATTAGTTATGGTTGTGAGGTATATTCTTCAGCCACCCCAAGCCGGTTAAAAATATTAGATTCGATACATCATGCAGGTATTAGATTGTCTACTGGAGCTTTTAAAACCTCGCCTATCCCAAGTCTCCTTGTTGATGCTGGAGAGTTACCTCTAGACCTTTACCGAATGTCTTCCATTCTTCGGTATTGGTTTAGATTGCAAAGACTCCCTAACTCTCTAGCCTTTCAGACTGCAAGCCTTGTAAGACACGCATCATACTTTGAGTTGCACCCAAAATCTCCTCAACCTTATGGCTTTCGGGTGAAACGATTATTAAATAGTCTGGATATAATTAGAAATAAGGTACTTCCATTCAAGGTATCATCAATGCCTCCATGGAAGTTACCAGAGATATCTTTTTGTAAATATTTTATTGGAGATAAGAAGAATATGTCAGACATAGAAGCCAGGTCTCTTTTTAATGAACATGTTAAAGAACATAGAGGATCAACTTTTATCTATACAGATGGCTCCAAATCTGATGCTGGCGTTGGATTTGGAGTACATAGTAATGGTTTTAATTGTAGAGGTGCACTTCCTCTGACCGCTTCCATATTTACTGCCGAACTGTATGGCATATTAACCGCTATTGAGAAAATAGCGTTGGAGAAGGAGGGTAATTTTTCAATTTTTAGTGATGCAAGGAGTGTCCTTCAAGCTATGGAAGTTTTTAATTCTAATAACCCTCTAGTTTTAAAGATTTTAGAATGGCTTTTCATTATTGGACGGAGAGGTATAACAGTTCAATTTTGTTGGGTTCCAGCACATGTAGGTGTGTCCGGGAATGAGAAGGCAGATTCACTGGCTAAGGAGGCTGCATCCGAGTTGCTGCCAAGAAGGTATCCCATTCCCTGTAATGATTTCTTACCTGACATCAAGAAATTGGTTTGCAATAAATGGCAACAGCAATGGGATAGTCAAGATGTCAATAAAATGAGGGAAGTAACAAATGACATATCTCTTTGGAGGTATAATATGATGCCCCGAAAATGGGAGACGTCTCTTTGTCGTCTCCGTATTGGTCACACTCGGTTGACACATGAGTTTCTGCTGAAGGGCCAACACCAACCGTATTGTGACAACTGTTTAGTACCTCTAACAGTAAGGCATTTGTTGACCGAATGCCCCAATTACAACATCTTGCGGAATAGATATTTGTTTGAGGCTCGAGGTGAGGGTGGCAGGTTCATCCTTGCCAAGATTCTTGGAAATGATGTGTCCTACCATGCAAGTGGCATTTTTAGATTTCTTTCAGAAGCAGGTCTTCTGAAAAATATTTAACTTTTATGACATTCAATATTTATGATTTTAATTGAATACTCTTTAATTTTTTATTTTATTTAATTTTTTACTTTTGTATACATAAATTAAATGTTACCGGCGTCAATGACCTTAGATGTCAGGATGCCTGAAAACTTTAAATCATTCATTCATTCATTCCTTCTGTAGATTCTCCATTAGGGCGGTAATGTGGGCCAAAACTGCCAGACCCATTGCGTCCAA